>NC_036856.1:9426487-9726487 GCF_002910315.2 Salvelinus sp. IW2-2015 | reverse complement strand
GCTGAGGAAACCAGCTACAAAATATCTATGATCCACAGTAAAACGAGTCCCTATCGACATAACCTGAAACCGCTCAGCAAGAAGAAGCCACTGCTCCAAAACCCACCATAAAAGCCAACTATGTGTTGCAATTGCACATGGGACAAAATCGTCCGTTGGAGAAATTTCTTGGGTTGATAATAAAAAATAAACTGTTTGGCGCAGTGATTGGACCATCGTTAGTGTTTGGCGAAAAAGGAGCTTGCACCAACAGAACAACCAATCCCAATCGTAACACGGACTGCAGCATCATGTTGTGGGGGTGCTTTGCTGCAGGAGGGACTGGTGCACTTCACAAAATAGATGGCATCATGAGGAAGCAAAAGTATGTGGATATATTGAAGCAACATCTCAAGACATCAGTCAGGAAGTTAAAGCTTGGTCGTAAATTGGTCTTTTCCAAATGTACAATGACCCCAAGCATACTTCCAAAGTTGTGGCAAAATGGCTTAAGGACAACAAAGTCAAGGTATTGGAGTGGCCATCACAAAGCCCTGACCTCAATCCCATAGCAAATTTGTGTCCAGAACTGAAAAAGCGTGTGCGAGAAAGGAGGCCAACAAACCTGACTCAGTTACACCAGCTCTGTCAGGAGGAATTGGCCAAACTTCACCCAATTTATTGTGGGAAGCTTGTGGAAGGCTACCTGAAACATTTAACACAAGTTAAGCAATTGAGTGTATGTAAACTTCTGACCCACTGGGAATGTGATGAAAGAAATAAAAGCTGAAATAAATCATTCTCTCTGCTATTATTCTGACATTTCACATTCTTAAAATAATGTGGTGAACCCAACTGACCTAAGACAGGGAACTTTTACAAGGATTAAATGTCAGGAATTGTGACAAACTGAGTTTAAATGTATTTGGCTAAGGCGTATGTAAACTTCCGACTTCAACTGTATATGTAGGAACTCCAAGACTGTTGGAAAAGCATTCCTCATGAAGCTGTTTGAGAGAATGCCAAGAGTGTACAAAGCTGTCAAAGGCAAAGCTTAGCTACTTTGAAGAATCTAAAATATATTTTTTAGTTACTACATGATTCCATATGTGTTCATAGTTTTGACGTCTTCGCTATTATTCTACAATGTAAAAAATAGGAAAAGTAAAGAAAAACCCTTGAATGAGAAGGTGTACTGTACATCGGGGGTATAAGTATATTCTCCAGCGTCTTACAATTCCTGTCGGTCCTTCCCTGTAGCATACTTGTTAAAAGTTGTACAGTATTGGTGGAAAATGGATGTTTCAGTGTTTTGCTGTAGTCAATTGGCATTCGCATACTGTAGATAAAAGCTGTATCCCTGTGAAGAGCAGAACATTGATCAACTTGACAAAATTGAATGTAGCATTTAAGTCGAAGCATTACATCCAACGTATTAAGGTGCAACATTTCCCATAAAAAAAATTAGCATAAGTCTAACAATTAATAAAATAACATGAATACAATCAACAGTTCAGAGAGAACATTGTGTTAAACATTTCATAACGACTTAGGCTGGCAGATGTGTTGGTTCAAATTCCAAACACTTGTGGCACAATTTTCCCTATAAACTTGTTTCCCTCAAGAACAAATTAAACAAGACATTAGGGGCTTATTCAGGCAAATGGGAAGTTATCAAATGTCAATACAGACATGATTTTCTGTTGTGTATTACAGGGAATCATATCAACTCTGTTCACTACATTTCTATCTGCAACTTTCAAAGCATCGCACCCTACTGGACAAAAACCCTTATTAGTCTACTCTACGGCCCTGTCCAGAAACAACCCATAGCCCCTAACCCCTAGACACTTGTGGAGATCTGACAGGATTTCATAGGTTTAAGCTACAGTATATGAGAATTTAACCACCTGATATTTTAACCACAATTTAACCACMCTGATAGGTTAGGTGGAATTTTTACCACATTTATTACACCTATCCATTCCTCTCAGATCTACACAACCTTCAGTAAGCTGTCCAGTCGAATCATGGTTTGGCTCAAGCGCTTCAGAACTGAATTAATTTACAACAGAGATTGTAAAGTGCTACTGGATGGTGGAGGCACCCTGATAACTATGCTTACAAAGCACAGAGACAATCAGACATAGTGAGGACATCCCAAATATATAAAAGAAAACAGAACCATTTCATATCATATTTAAAAATGTGACACAAACGTAAAACATGATCCCATAAAAACAAATACAATTTTACAAATATGAGTGTAAGTGGTGTTTGTCTAGATTTAAAACAACCCAATCAACCACAGTACTTCAGGACATTTTTAAATGCTTGACTTGTATACATTGGGGTCTGAAATGATTGACACCCTTGATAAAGAATAGCAATACTGACTGTATAAAATAAATAATAAAAATACTGAGCTATATTGTGTGCTAAAAAACATGACATTTTTTTTCACCTAACAGGTAGGGGTCAGAATTATTGACACCCCTAAAGATTCTTATAAATTAGTCTGTATCAAGGGTGTCAATAACTTCAGATCCCCACTGTATATAATTATACTGGTACTGTTTGTTTCATCCGCCATACTTAACTTGCTTTAGTTCTCAAACTCAAACTTTTAATTTAGATCAATAGAGGGCGCCAGACACATGTCAATCAGTTATGTCTTTTTGCATAACTTGAACCTCTTGAAGTTCTAAGAAACGTTTGTCGTCAGCGACAACTCGAAACAGGCAGTCTAGGTTAAGGGGTAACCAAGAAGTCTGTGCTACATTAAAATCATTTCTCTCTCCATACCCTGAGGTTTAAGTCACAATTATCTCACTATTCAGGTACATACTGGATTTGGTTAAACTTATCATTCACAGAACTCTCAGTAACTAAATAAAATATACTAGTTTATGCTTACTGAATTCAAACAAATATAATCCCCCTAATTGTATGGTGCAACAGTTCTAAGACCCTGTAAATTGATCACAATCCTTACAATATTCTATTGAATAGATCTATATTCCATCATTTTGAGGAAGACATTTTCTCAGTAGAATTCCTTGCTCCATCAGGAGACGTTGGTGAGACTGGTTAGCCATGTAATTAGTTCTACCTTTGATCAGCTAGACATATACAGCAGTCTGTTTCTGACACTTTACCCCTAGAATCAACTACAGAAAGCAGGACTAAAAAGTCCCATCTGGCACAAAGGAGAAAAAAAGAGGATATAACGATGCTTCTTGTTCTACAAGATTAAACGGAGGGAAAGTGGTCAGTGTAAAGGTGTCTTCAGTGTAAAGGGACTGTTGTCATTACATACTGTTGTTAAAAAGCCCACCTTGCACGTCCAATTGCTGCTGGGACCCACGGACCAAGGCAGGGACTGAATGAGGTGCTGGGTGGGCTAGGGTTGGTGTTACGTGCCAAGCCGTAGGTACGCTACACTATTGCCTTCCTGACCCAGTTCTCTGTCCATATCGTCTCTGTCGTCCCCGTCCAGCCCGGGGCTCAACGTCCTGAGATGGCCGGGGCTCCTAACTGACATGGTGGTCAGACTGAAGGCCCGGCCAGGGTGAGGGGAYGGGGGCCGGTGTCTGGTGCTGCTGCTGGGCTCTGGGGATTGAGACAGGGCCGGGGTCTTCCTAGAGGTCTCTCCCCCCTGTGACATCTCCTCCTCAGGTGGGCTCTCCAGGTCTGACTCGACGTCGCCCTCGTCCTCCTCCTCCTCCAGGGTGAGTTCAAACTGGAACTTGTCCCCTGTGGAGGTGCAGCAACCCCCCGCCATGGCCTCCAGGGCCCCTGGCCCCCCGTCAAGGTCCATGTCCTCGAGGGTGGGTGAGGGGCTGCGCTGGATCATACTCTGGTACCACTCCCGGTTGTCCTCCAGCGTGTCCAGAATGTCCTGTGCGTCAGGGTGGACCAGGTCAGCCCACGTCTCCCACAGAGGGTGGACAATGTAGTCTATGAATCCCACCTGCAGGGGGGAGTAAATATGAGAGATGTAAATGCACAAAGACCCATACTTGTGAACTTTTGCTAAGACCATTGGTTTAAACCATTGGTCTCAAACGGCTAGTGTCTAGCTTTTCTCATAAACCATGCTGACAAAATTTGCCACAATGCAATATCCAGTAACAAAATTCTTATCAGCCAATTAAAATTGTCTACGTAGTTGGATCTGATCCCAATACTTTCTCACTAAAGTATCCATTGAACTTTGAGCCAACTGTCTTAGCGAACTGTGCCCCCAATCAGTCATAATGGTTTGGAAAAAATACAACCAGTTGACAAGACCTCCATCTTCGATTTATTTTTACGATGGATGTAGCTAAAAATATAAACGTATAATCCCCGTAAAAGCACATGGATGTGTATGAAACGGTAAGCAAAAACTTAGAATTTGGTCATATATGCAGAAATGTGCCTTACTGCCTTTCGAATTTTGTGGAACATCAATAGCTTAGCCATGGAAGCATCATGCAAAATAAATTGGAACACTCCACTTAACCAAGCAGTTGGATGGTTTAACAATCTCCCTCTGGTGGCCAAGTTGACCTGTTTAACAAATGCAATTGGATGGTGGCTATACCCTTTAAGGATGATTCCTTATTTAGTTTCCAGATCGAATTATCTGCTCAGCTGGCCGTCCCCAGCATCGTGGCAAATTTTGCCAGGTTGGCCTATGAGAAAATCTAGCAGCTAGAAATGTAAGACCAATGATTTAAACCGATGGTTTTAGCAAAAGTTCACGAGTATGGCCCCACACTGTTTTGATGGGTTCAAACAGACAGTATGACAATAACTTGTAAGCAACTGGGTCTGTTAAGCAGTGCCAAAGATCTGCGGGTGGGATTGCAGATTTGCATGAGTGAGAGAGCCTGCGCGACTTCGCCTGCGTGCACACTACTTGTATGCTATGCACATGCGCTGTACAGTACCTGGGTCTTCTCGACAGAGGCATTGTGTTTGTCACACATAGGGCTGATCTCCATGCCCTTGTCCCTCTCCCTGTCCCCCTGGGTGAAGAACTCCATCATGATGCGGTCCGTCCACTGGCGGTAAACGTCCAGTGGCTTGGTGGGGTTACTCAGGTCAGCACAGTGAACCATGTTCTGCAGGACCTTGAGACAAGCACAAAGGACCCCGTTAATCTATTGCTTTGATCTTTTCAGAATATTTTTTTTATTACATATACACTACTGGTCAAACGTTTTAGAACACCTACATTGTAGAATAATAGTGAAGACATCAAAACTGTGAAATAACACATATGGAATCATCTAGTAACCAAAAAAGTGTTTTATATTTGAGATTCTTCAAATAGCCACCCTTTGCCTTGATGACAGCTTTGCACACTCTTGGCATTCTCTCAACCAGCTTCATGAGGTAATCACCTGGAATGCAATTAACAGGTGTGTCTTGTTAAAAGTTAATTGTCGAAATTTCTTTCCTTAATACGTTTGAGCCAATCGGTTGTTGTGAAAATGTAGGGGGGAATACAGAAGATAGCCCTATTTGGTAAAAGACCAAGTCCATATTATGGCAAGAACCGCTCAAATAAGCAAAGAGAAACGACAACCCATCATTACTTTAAGACATGAAGGTCAGTCAATACGGAACATTTCAAGAACTTTGAAAGTTTCTTCAATTGCAGTCGCAAAAACCATCAAGCGCTATGATGAAACTGGCTCTCATGAGGACCGCCACAGGAATGGAAGACCCAGAGTTAGGTTCAGTAGAGTTAACTGCACCTCAGATTGCAGCCCAAATAAATTGCTGCAAAGAAACCACTACTAAAGGACGCCGATAAGAAGAAGAGACTTGCTTGGGCCAAGAAACATGAGCAATGGACATTAAACCGGTGGAAATTTGTCCTCTGGTCTGGAGTCCGTGTCTTTGTGAGACGCGATGTGGGTCACCAGATGATTACTGCATGTGTATTTCCAACCATAAAGCATGGAGGAGGTGTTATGATGTGGGGGTGCTTTGCTGGTGACACTGTGATTTATTTAGAATTCAAGGCACACTTAACCAGCATGGCTACAACAGCATTCTGCAGCGATACGCCATTCCAGTTGGTTTGGGCTTAGTGGGACTTGTTTTTTTTTTCAACAGGACAATGACCCAACCCACATCCAGGCTGTATAAGGGTTATTTTACCAAGAAGAAGAGCGATGGAGTGCTGCAACAGATGACCTGGCATCCACAATCACCTGACCTTAACCCAATTGAGATGGTTTTGGATGAGTCGGACCGCAGAGTGAAGAAAAAGCAGCCAACAAGTGCTCAGCATATGTGGGAACTCCTTCAAGACTGTTGGAAAAGCATTACAGGTGAAGATGGTTGAGAGAATGATAAGAGTGTACAAAGCTGTCATTAAGGCAAAGGGTGGCTATTTGAAAAWTKTCAAATATCAAATATATATTGATTTGTTTAACACTTTTTTGGTTACTCCCTGATTCCAAATGTGTTGTTTCATAGCTTTGATGTCTTCACTATTATTCTACAATGTAGAAAATAGTAAAAAGAAAGGAAAACCCTTGAATGAGTAGGTGTTCTAAAACTTTTGACCGGTACTCTATATTTTGTCATTTCTATTTCAGGTATTTATGTAGAAACCTACATTTACATGACACTATGTCTTGACTTACACTATATATAAAAGTATGTGGACACCCCTTCAAATTAGTGGATTCGTCTATTTCAGCCACACCCGCTGCTGACAGGCCTATAAAATCGAGCACAGCCATGCAATCTCCATAGACAAACATTGGCAGTAGAATGGCCTTACTGAAGAGCTCAATGACTTTCAACATGGCACCATTATAGGAGGACACCTTTCCAACAAGTCAGTTAGTCAAATTTCTGCTCGACCTGCACCGGTCACTGTAAGTGTTGTTATTGTGAAGTGGAGACGTCTAGGAGCAACAATGGCTCAGCCGCAAAGTGGTAGGCAACACAACCTCACACAACGGGACCGCCAAGGGCTGAAGCTCGCAGCGCGTAAAAATCATCTGTCCTTGGTTGCAACACACACTACTGTGTTCCAAACTGCCTCTTGAAGCAACGTCAGCACAAGAACTGTTCGTCGGGAGCTTCATGAAATGGGTTTCCATTGCCGAGCAGCCGCACAGAAGCCTAAGATCACCATGTGCAATGCCAAGCATCGTCTGGAGTGGTGTAAAGGTCGCCGCCATTGGACTTTGGAGCAATGGAAACGCGTTCTCTGGAGTGATGACTCACGCGTCAACATCTGCCTGAAAAGGAGTATAAGCCTTCATCGTTGGCATTTCTACAGAAGTGTTTGGTGATAGACTAGGAATGCCTTGAAGATCGACCAGTCAATCGTGATCGACCGGTTATCAAACTCAGCAAAAAAATAAACGTCCCTTTTTCAGGACCCTGTCATTCAAAGATAATTCGCAAAAATCCAAATAACTTCACAGATCTTTATTGTAAAGGCTTTAAACACTGCTTCCCATGCTTGTTCAATGAACCATAAACAATGAATGAACATGCACCCGTGGAACGGTCGTTAAGACACTAACAGCTTACAGAGGTAGGCAATTAAGGTCACAGTTATGAAAACGTAGGACACTAAAGAGGCCTTTCTACTGACTCTGAAAAACACCAAAAGAAAGATGCCCAGGGTCCCTGCAAATCTGTGTGAACGTGCCTTAGGCATGCTGCATGGAGGCATGAGTACTGCAGATGTGGCCAGGGCAATAAATTGCAATGTCCGTACTGTGAGATGCCTAAGACAGCGCTACAGGGAGACAGGACGGACAGCTGATCATCCTCGCAGTGGCAGACCATGTGTAACAACACCTGCACAGGATCAGTACATCTGAACATCACACCTGCGGGACAGATACAGGATGGCAACAACAACTGCAAAAGTTACACCAGGAACGCACAATCCTTCCATCAGTGCTCGGACAGTTCGCAATAGGCTGAGAGAGGCTGGACTGAGGGCTTGTAGATCTGTTGTAAAGCAGGTCCTCACCAGACATCACCGGCAACAACGTCGCCTATGGGCACAAACCCACRGTCGCTGGACTAGACAGGACTGTCGGTTTTGTCTCACCAGGGGTGATGGTCGGATTTGCGTTTATCGTCGAAGGAATGAGCGTTACACCGAGGCCTGTACCCCGGAGCGGGATGGATTTGGAGGTGGAGGGTCCGTCATGGTCTGGGGGCGGTGTGTCACAGCATCATCGGACTGAGCTTGTTGTCATTGCAGGCAATCTCAATGCTGTGCGTTACAGGGAAGACATCCTCCTCCCTCATGTGGTACCCTTCCTGCAGACTCATCTTGACATGACCCTCCAGCATGACAATGCCACCAGCCATACTGCTCGTTCTGTGCGTGATTTCCTTGCAAGACGTTTCTTTTTTATTATGGCCGATTGGTGTTCTGCCATGGCCAGCGATAAACCCGGATCTCAATCCCATTGAGCACGTCTGGGACCTGTTGGATCGGAGGGTGAGGGCTAGGGCCATTCCCCCCAGAAATGTCCGGGAACTTGCAGGTGCCTTGGTGGAAGAGTGGGGTAACATCTCACAGCAAGAACTGMCAAATCTGGTGRAGTCCATGAGGAGMAGATGCATTGCAGTACTTAATGCAGCTTGTGGCCACACCAGATACTGACTGTTACTTTTGATTTTGACACCCCCTTTGTTCAGGGACACATTCCATTTCTGTTAGTCACATGTCTGTGGAACTTGTCTCAGTTGTTGAATCTTGTTATGTTCATAGAAATATTTACACATGTTAAGTTTGCTGAAAATAAACGCAGTTGATTTTTTTGTTGAGTTTATAACATGGTCTGAGAATAACAATATTGGCAGGCCAGGCATATAGCCAATATGCTGTGATAATGTATTAGACCTACCGCACAAACCTCATTCRTACAAAACTGTAGGTTAATGTTACATTTTTTAAGTKATGCGAAAGTGAACTTGACTCAGATCAGTGGTCACCAACCTTTTCTAAGTGATTGATAGTTGGTATTCAGCAGTCTTAAAAGTATGCCTTATTTACTTTGAAGAACTACTAAAATAGTGATTTTGTCAGACAGCATAGGCAGCAGCTCTATATATATTATTTGATGACGTTGAATTAAATATTACATTCATCAAATAAAACAAATGTAATATATGCAACAACTGAAATATTTTATTAAAGTAACGTGAATAAATTATGGTTAATAAATGCTAAGTAGCAATGGGCAGCCACTACCATCATGGGACTTTTATTAATTGTTTTATTKTGMGTTGTTGCAGCATTCAGSCCACATAAAGCATCGTGCAATTAATAAAAAAATAAAAACCGAAATTCAAAAAACTTGGTTATATTTTAATAATCTAACCAAAACCGAAACGACCTCAAAAAGCAGAAATTGCTCAGCACTAGTCAGGGGCGGACTTAGTGATTTGGAGGCTCCATGCAGAGGCCAGTCTGAGGCACCCCCATGTCTATTCAACAAAATCATGGCTACTGAACAAAGAGCTGTTTGGAGCCGGCTCATTTAGGTGAACGGAGCAGAATGAAAAGCCTAACTGAAAACACCTAACTGAAAACACTAACTGAAATGTTCTTCACTAGTAAAGGTTTTGTATCACCACATACTGTAGAACAGGGGTGGTCAATCATTTTGTCTCGAGCCACATCGGGTTTTCAGAATTCAACAGAACAAATMTTTTCCCAGACAGATTTCTTACTCAAAAACAAAATTTGCAGGCCATAAAAGGGCAGTTATTTTTTAACAGGCTTATACAGTAGGTCCTTTATAATTTCAACATACTTTCTATCTCGTTTTAGGGATGCACTGATGTGGAAATTCTGGGGCCAATACCTATATGTGATATTTTCGTTGGAATATCGAGCAATAACTAACTGATAAATATTTTTTTACATTTTATGGCCTTTTTTTGTGCCCTTTTTCTCCCCAATTTCGTGGTATCCAATTGGTAGTTACAGTCTTGTCTCATCGCTMCAACTTCCMTACSGACTCGGTAGAGGCGAAGGTCGAYAGCCGTGCGTCCTCAGAAACACAACCCAACCAAGCCGCACTGCTTCTTGACACAATGCCCACTTAACCCAGAAGCACCYATGTCAGTGTGCACTGRGACCGGCCCACCACAGGAGTCACTAGRGCACGATGGAACAAGGACATCCCTGCCGGCCAAAATCTTRCCTAACCCGGACGACGCTGGGCCAATTGTGCGCCTCCCCATGGGTTTCCCGGTCGGCTGCGACAGAGCCTGGACTCGAACCCAGAATGGCACCGCTAGCACTGCGCTGCAGTGTCTTAGACCACTGCGCCACTCGGGAGGCCTACATTTGATGGCCTTTTTAACCATTCTAGCACATATACAAACTGCAACCAACTTTCAGAAAATATGTCAAATGACTTGAAATTGGGAAAGGTGTACATTTGTATTTACATAAAAAATGAGTGAAATGCATCGGAAAGGTATGCTAATAGATGTTCGGGAAAATATAATCATGGMAATAATGTGTGTAGAAAAAAAGATATGCATTGTTTTCAATTGTGGTTTTCTCACAGTCCCTTCTAATGTGTCCTTCCAGCTTAATGAGTTTCGTAGAGGGAAATAGAAAGAGTCTTAGCTTTCAGGAAAGGGGTCATAATAACTAACAGACCCAAGTGTTCAAAAGTTAAGATAACAGAGAAATTATGTATTATTAAACAAAATGATGCCAAGTTCACAAGAACCCTAATGATATGAGGCCCCGGGCAATTGCCTGAGTTGCCTAATGGTAAATCCGCCACTGCCCGTGGCATCTACTAATCTAGGAATGACCTCTGACCTGGATGCGGTCTGAGTAGTTGTCCAGCAGCAGCACTCCCAGACTGGTCACCTTCTTGGTCTCCACCATGGTCTTCAGGTCAGCCAGGAAGTTCATGTGCTTGGACATGTCAGTGGCCAACACCTGCAGAGGACAATACCCATTCATCAAACTTACTTCAGTCACTAAGTCCAATGGCTCAGTGGGTTAGAATATGGTCCTGCCCACATCCAGGGTTGTGTTGTGGGTTTGATTCCCACATGGGCCACATGCTGAATATACCCTGAGTGTACAAAACATTAGGAACACCTTCCTAATATTGAGTTGCAGCCCCTTTTGGCCTCAGAACAGCCTCAATTTGTCAGGGRATCAAATCAAATCAAATTGTATTTGTCACATACACATGGTTAGCAGATGTTAATGCAAGTGTAGCGAAATGCTTGTGCTTTTAGTGCAGTAATATCTAACAAGTAATCTAACCTAACAATTTCACAACAACTACCTTATACACACAAGTGTAAAGGAATGAATAAGAATATGTACATAAAAATATATGAATGAGTGATGGCCGAACGGCATAGGCAAGATGCAGTAGATGGTATAGAGTACAGTATATACATATGASATGAGTAATGTAGGGTATGTAAACATTATACACTGCTCAAAAAAATWAAGGGAACACTAAAATAACACATCCTAGATCTGAATGAATTAAATATTGTTATTAAAAACTTTTTTCTTTACATAGTTGAATGTGCTGACAACAAAATCACACAAAAATGATCAATGGAAATCAAATGTATCAACCCATGGAGGTCTGGATTTGGAGTCACACTCAAAATTAAAGTGGAAAACCACACTACAGGCTGATCCAACTTTGATGTAATGTCCTTAAAACAAGTCAAAATGAGGCTCAGTAGTGTGTGTGGCCTCCACGTGCCTYTATGACCTCCCTACAACGCCTGGGCATGCTCCTGATGAGGTGGCGGATGGTCTCCTGAGTGATCTCCTCCCAGACCTGGACTAAAGCATCCGCCAACTCCTGGACAGTCTGTGGTGCAACGTGGCGTTGGTGGATGGAGCGAGACATGATGTCCCAGATGTGCTCAATTGGATTCAGGTCTGGGGAACYGGCGGGCCAGTCCATAGCATCAATGCCTTCCTCTTGCAGGAACTGCTGACACACTCCAGCCACATGAGGTCTAGCATGGTCTTGCATTAGGAGGAACCCAGGGCCAACCGCACCAGCATATGGTCTCACAAGGGGTCTGAGGATCTCATCTCGGTACCTAATGGCAGTCAGGCTACCTCTGGCGAGCACATGGAGGGCTGTGCGGCCCCCCAAAGAAATGCCACCCCACACCATGACTGACCCACCGCCAAACCGGTCATGCTGGAGGATGTTGCAGGCAGCAGAACGTTCTCCACGGCGTCTCTAGACTCTGTCACGTCTGTCACATGTGCTCAGTGTGAACCTGCTTTCATCTGTGAAGAGCACAGGGCGCCAGTGGCGAATTTGCCAATCTTGGTGTTCTCTGGCAAATGCCAAACGTCCTGCACGGTGTTGGGCTGTAAGCACAACCCCCACCTGTGGACYTCGGGCCCTCATACCACCCTCATGGAGTCTGTTTCTGACCGTTTGAGCAGACACATGCACATTTGTGGCCTGCTGGAGGTCATGCTCTGGACACTACGCTGACAGACACAGCAAACCTTTTTGCCACAGCTCGCATTGATGTGCCATCCTGGATGAACTGCACTACCTGAGCCACTTGTGTGGGTTGTAGACTCCGTCTCATGCTACCACTAGAGTGAGAGCACCGCCAGCATTCAAAAGTGACCAAAACATCAGCCAGGAAGCATAGGAACTGAGAAGTTGTCTGTGGTCACCACCTGCAGAATCACTCCTTTTTTGGGGGTGTCTTGCTAATTGCCTATAATTTCCACCTTTTGTCTATTCCATTTGCACAACAGCATGTGAAATTTATTGTCAATCAGTGTTGCTTCCTAAGTGGACAGTTTGATTTCACAGAAGTGTGATTGACTTGGAGTTACATTGTGTTGTTTAAGTGTTCCCTTTATTTTTTTGAGCAGTGTATGATAACAGGGAGTAGTGTAGATATAATGTTATTTATATCTGATTACAAATCATTCAGTCAGTGTCTCACCATGTCGATGACCATCTTCCTGAGGGACTGTCCCTGTTTCTTGCTGAGGCTCTGGAAGATGTCACAGTTGTCCTCCTGCAGCAGCTTGAAGCCCACGGCCAGGTGGTGGTTCTCCAGGACCGAGGCGTCGTTGTACATCAGAGCCAGCTCAGAGTCTACAGTAGGAACACCCACACCATTAGTAAAGCAACAACAATTCCAAGGCACTCCTGTATTCAGTGATGTAACGCCTTACAGATGCTATAATGTAGTCTTCACAGTAGTAGATCCAAGACACATTTTGCTCCTTTATATCTAATCAGTGAGATTGCTAGTGAGGGATGGAACTGACTTGTGTTGATGAGGAACTGGTTGGACACTCCGGGATGATCCACGTCGTGTATGGCACTGCTAAACAGAGCAGCCATGATCTCCAGGTCAGTGAAGACAGCCTGAAAACAATCAACACACACTTTTGTGTTACTACTACTGTTAAGTGTCTGTTAAGTGCCTAGTTAAATAAAGGTTAAAAAAAATAAGTGTTACTAAGAATTAACACTTAACGTGGGGATATTTTTTTTTTAACCTTAAAACTTAAAACTATTAAAACCATGAACAAATGCCTTCTCCCTCAATATGCATTGATAAAGTTAATGAAATCCAAAGCCATGCACAGGGCAAGTCAACTAACTGGATTAGAATATAGAATATAGCTGAACATCATTCTGTAATCTTCCTCATAATGGAGCATCCCATACCTCCAGGGCAGGGGTGGAGAGGAGGATGTGAGTGGACTGTACCACGTCGGCAGCATGAATGTTGTTGTGGTAGGCCACGTCGGTGTGGTAGTGGTCCTCCAGGGTCATCATGAAGGTGACGAAGGTGTCGGCTGGGATCTTAAAGTTCTTCAGCAGCTCTCGCTCCTGAGTTTGGGGAGCAACAGAAACCAGGCTCACAGAAGAGTAAACCAAATACGTAAGAAACATACGGGTAAAGTATTGCAGCGAATTCGGGGTAGCCAAGACCGGGACTCAAACAATACACTAAGAGATTCAAACYCCTCGGTGAGAATGCTAGAAAATGCTACAAAGTAATGGGAGACTCATACCTGGAAAATGGAGTACATCACCACCGTCAAAGGCCGATTCCCCGAGTATTCAGCTATCTTGAAAATATCTAGACCCCATCTGTTGATGTCTTCAAATTCCTAGAACGACAACACAACATTCAGTGAGAAAAAGTCTGGTATGGCAAAAATATTTTATTTATTTKACTTTTTTAACATGCATAGCAAAATACATGAAAATGGCACAAATAGTCTGACTTTTTCCAATTGCAATCCTCCAGAGGGCAGATGATGTGACGAGTGATAATGCGTTATAACACGTCACTGACGGCAGTAGATGATAACTGAATTACATAAATAACATTAAAGGTCAGGTCAAGCAATAAGCATTAAAGTACTGTAACTTATCCATTCTTCACTGTAACATGGGGTAAACAAACTCAGTAGCTACGCAATATCACTCATACATTACAGTATTGACAGATCATAAAACAGTGCCTTCATGTACCACAATCCTATGGTCATAATGAGAGGGGTGAACCCATTGTACAAATCATTTATTGCCGTTTTTCTAAATAAAGGTCCTGTGGCCACTGGCTGACTGGAGGGCGTCATAAAAACGCTAAAATGTTTTAGTGATGGAATGAAGAGATTCATAGAGTATTTGTAGCATGTCTGACGTGTGAAAGCACGTAATGGTCTCTACCACTCAGCCACACGCACCTACACTGACGTTCTTCACATTCACACATACCGACGTACTCATGCTCACACAATCCCTACTGACACCTCGCACACGCACTCATTACCATGCACACACCACATATGCTGCTGCCAAAATGGATTGATTAATTATAGTGATTCATATTAACATTCGATGCTGCTATTTTGTTTATTACCATTATTATTATTACCATTGGTATTTATCCTGCTAACAGCGACTTTACATGTACATTCCTTCCTCATTCGCTCCAGTACCCCTGCACATTGAAATAACGGTACTGGCACTGCACTGACATGTATACAAGACCTGTACAGTATGTAACTGTTTCTTTATAACTATAGTTAAGCAATTCACTGTACTGTTTTACACCTGATGTATCTTGTGCATGTGGCAATAAAACTTGAGACGTAATGTGTTTTTCTTCACATATAGTAATACGGTCACTAAGCAGACGTTTTTATCCAAAGGTCTGTCATCCACGCGGGAAACAAACCATTAAGCTGCCAACACCATGCTCTAACCCACTGAGCTTGGAGTGTGTTTGTGCCCGTCTGTGTAAGTGTGTGTGTGCTTGGCACCCACCGTTGCCAGTAGACTCTCATGGAGGGTGGTGACCCCAAAGCGGGGGATCTGGGTAGGGGCGAGGCTGGGGCTGAGAGCAGGTTTCTTCACCGCAACAATCTGGGACATGGGCCTCTTCTTCTTGTCCTTGTCTTTAAGAGGCCCAGACATAATCTCCACATCTTGCTGCTTTTCTACAAACACAGAGAGACACAGAGAGAGAGAGACACAGAGAGAGAGAGAGAGATTTCTTTCAACCAATATAGGGGGACACAGTTGATGATTGTTAATATTAATAACTATAGCTAATCTAATCTTTTTCCATCACAAATCAGGTGAGAAATCAATTAGACTAGGACTAGGAATACGGCTTCGACCGATAACTCTGCAGCAAATGTAATCTCTCAACCAAAAATGATTCCTGGTAGTCAGACAGTGAGAAATATAACAAGCTCTATTTTCATGTCCTCCGACCATAGCACCGCCTGGAGTTTGATAAATGCCATTGGCACTTGGATTGGAACCGGTGCTATGGTCAGACGACATGAAAATAGAGCTATTGTGGTGTGGAGTTGCTTAACAAGACGACATTGAATGTTCCTGAGTGGCCTAGTTACAGTTTTGACTTAAATCGGCTTGATAATCTATGGCAAGACATGAAATGGCTGTCTAGTAATGATCAACAACCAACTTGACAGAGCTTGAAGAATTTTGTAGAGAATGATGTGCAAATATTTTACAATCCAGGTGTGCAAAACTCTTAGAGACTTATCCAGAAAGACTCACAGCTGTAATCGCTGCCAAAGGTGATTTCAACATGTATTGACTCAGGGGTGTGAATACTTGATTTCTGTATTTTATTTTCAATAAATTTGCAAACATTTCTAAAAACACATTTTCACTTTGTCATTATTAGGCATTGTGTGTAGATGAGTGAGAAGAAAACCTATTTAATCTATTTTGAATTCAGGCTGTAAAAACAAAATATGGAATAAGTCAAGAGGTATGAAWACTTTCTGTAGGCACTGTATAACAAAACATTATACAGAACTATAAACGTTGGTAAGCATCCACAACAGCGGGCCGTTTATCGTTGATTGTTCTGCAGTAGCCTACACCTGTCAATCAACTGATCAACGCATCCTACTGCAGGCTGTAGGCCTATTAATAATGTGGTAACACAGACCATTCAGTGTGTGTTCATTGTCATAGTGACAACTGCAAATTGTCCTTCAATGTAAATGTAAAGAAAAATAATATAGAAACTCGTATTTAAATGTAGCAATTTAACGACAAATGCTGTTTAGCCTATGTATCTTTTACATCATGTTATTGCTTGCCTCGTTGCTTAAGTGATTGGAAGTGATTTCCATTTTTCGAATGGTTGTCAATTCGTTTGAATCTTCTTTTTCACTGTGCTCATCTCTCTGTATATCCTGTGCAATCATTTGCAATGCATCAGTGCAATAATGTTATCATCATTGGCCAAAGATCATACCAACGCGCACTCCTAAAATTTCCACAACAGTTAATTTGGCCTAGACCTATTTTACATTGAGCAATCAGCAGCCCTGCTTCTCTCCACAAAAAAAAGACTACTAGGCATAGTATAAAATATCTTGAATATCTTAAGCTTTTCCTGGTATTTCAAGAGAAGAGGAATAGCGGAGAGGCTTGCCTCCATATAGCCAATTGCACACGGGAACGGCTGGAAGAGAAAGAGGCTAGAGTTGTGTAGCCGAAGTAAGAAGCTAAATATTAGCTAGATAGGCCCTTCATTAGCTAAATACTAGGGCTATACATATTTACCTGTCAAAGTGAAAGAAAAAAAGGTTGACAGATTATAAAATGGCAGATCAGTGTGTTCATCCAGGCTGCGCTTTGCAGTCCCCGGGCACGCAAAGCTCCACTATTGATTAGGCCTACGTTTGTTTAGACAATAACAGTTTCTACCTAGGCTACAACACAGTGCAACGTGGACTTTTTTTTTATTGTCATCAATTGAGTACACAATTATTGTCTAGGGCTGTAAACTGCAGCTATGTAGGCTAATTTGAATAACCGCTCAAACGGTCTGTTTTGAATGCTTCATGTTGAAATAACTGCATCCAGCATTGGCCTGATTTTGCAACCATTTGGATCAGTTATGGATCTATTCTCTACAGTTTACAAGGTCCAGAAAGGTACATTATCAGACTAATCATTCAAGCTAATGTAGTCTAGCTTTTCCTGGGACTCCAAKAGCTAAAGAAGCCAGCCTGTAGCTGAAAGGACCCATGAAGACAGACTACAGAAGTGTAGCCTAAATGAATATAAATATTAGGCTTAATATTACAGTGAATAGCCTTTACCCAATGATTTTACACAGTGAAAGTTTTTTAAAAATCAGATAATGAAATGACAAGTAGCCTGGTACCTGGGATAGGCTACTGTGTGCTCCCCAGGCTGCGCTCCCAGTCTGGCTTGGACAAGAAAATTATCATAAGTAGGCTATATCAACACAATGCAATAATGCATTTTATTCGATTTTTTTCTAGTGAGTAAATAATTCTAGTCTAGGCTGTTAACGGCATTGAATATGTAATTTCAATAACCGTTTTGAATGCATGTTTCATTACGAAATAATAATAATCTAGCCTAGTCTTTTACAGTTTACAAGGTCCAGAAAGGCACATTAGCAGGCCAGTCATAGTGCGTATTTTGTCAGGATGTATCGTGCGTTAACATACACTATCAAGTTTACCGTGCGTTCTGCCTTCTCGCCTCGCGCTCCAGGAACCAATAATGCTTCTATAGAACAACTTTTTGATTGGTTGTTAATGTTTTATCGTCGGGGGGACAGGAGGGGAGGGGGTATTCATTCAAAAATTATCCAAACGATAGCAATTGGTATCGTTCTCCACTCTTTTTGTAGTTATCGTTTAGTGTGAAAGCTCCTGTTCACTTGAATTAGAGTTGTCTTTGATTTGTATTTTTTTTTWGAATGTTTTTATTACACAAAAATATTGCAATTTTTCCATTCACTATAATGGGGGATCCTGTCTTCTGCTAACAATGCCTGCAGTACCGCGGTCGGTCTTGAACTTCTGTGGCTGCAATGAGAGGGGGCAGTTGTTCTGCCACATTATTAGTTAAAGCGTGCGTTCTGCTAACAATGCCTGTAGAATAACTGGTGACTTTACGAACACCCCATTGAATATGACCGTATCAGTAAACGTCAYCAAAAAAACGTAATTTGTGTCTAGAAGTAGCTAGCAAGCTAGCCAACTTTAGCCAGTTAGCGTAGGTGTTCGACTGCCATTGTAAGGTCAGAACGCTRGGATCAATAAGCTCTGAATTTACGAACGCCCAGGGCGTCCTCTGGCACTCCAGAGGGAATTTACGATCATACACGTCCTGACGCAAAAGGCAGTCTAATAATATTATGGTCTCCATGGCAATGCCACACAATGTGTCCAGGAATGCCATTCTGACATGCTAATAGGCTAGCAGACATGCATGACTAAATATGCATATTTATGTACTCCTATGCAGGGGCACAACTTTTATTATAAATGAGAATACAGTTGAAGTCGGAAGTTTACATACACATAAGTCATTATTCCAACAATTGTTTACAGACCTATATTTCACTTATAATTCACTGTATCACAATTCCGGTGGGTCAGAAGTTTACATACACTTAGTTGACTGTGCCTTTAAACAGCTTGGAAAATTCCAGAAAATTATGTCATGGCTTTAGAAGCTTCTGATAGGCTAATTGACATCATTTGAGTCAATTGGAGGTGTACCTGTGGATGTATTTCAAGGCCTACCTTCAAACTCAGTGCCTCTTTGCTTGACATCATGGGAAAATCAAAAGAAATCAGCCAAGACCTCAGAAAAAAATGTGTAGACCTCCACAAGTCTGGTTCATCCTTGGGTGCAATTTCCAAACGCCTGAAGATACCATGTTCATCTGTACAAACAATAGTACACAAGTATAAACACCATGCGACCACGCAGCCACCATACCGCTCAGGAAGGAGACGCTTTCTGTCTCCTAGACATGAACGTACTTTGGTGCAAAAAGTGCAAATCAATCCTAGAACAACAACAGCAAAGGACCTTGTAAAGATGCTGGAGGAAACAGGTACAAAAGTATCTATATCCACAGTAAAACGAGTCCTATATTGACATAACCTGAAAGGCCGCTCAGCAAGGAAGAAGCCACTGCTTCAAAACCGCCATAAAAAAGCCAGACTACGGTTTGCAACTGCACATGGGGACAAAGATCGTACTTTTTGGAGAAATGTCCTCTGGTCTGATAAAACAAAAATAGGACCTTTTGGGCATAATGACCATCGTTATGTTTGGAGGAAAAAGGGGGAGGCTTGCAAGCCAAAGAACACCATCCCAACTGTGAAGCACGGGGGTGGCAGCATCATGTTGTGGGGGTGCTTTGCTGCAGGAGGGACTGGTGCACTTCACAAAATAGATGGCATCATGAGAAGGACAATTATGTGGATATATTGAAGCAACATCTCAAGACATCAGTCAGGAAGTTAAAAGCTTGGTCGCAAATGGGTCTTCCAAATGGACAATGACCCCAAGTATTCTTCCAAAGTTGTGGCAAAATGGCTTAAGGACAACAAAGTCAAGGTTTTGGAGTGGCCATCGCAAAGCCCTGACCTCAAGCCTATAGAACATTTGTGGGCAGAACTGAAAATGAGTGTGAGAGCAAGGAGGCCTACAAACCTGACTCAGTTACACCAGCTCCGTCAGGAGGAATGGGCTAAAATTCACACAACTTTATTGTGGGAAGCTGGTGGAAGGCTACCAGAAATGTTTAACCCAATTTAAACAATTTAAAGGCAATGCTACCCAATACTAATTGAGTGTATGTAAACTTCTGACCCACTGGGAATGTGATGAAAGAAATAAAAGCTGAAATAAATCATTCTCTCCGCTATTATTCTGACATTTCACATTCTTAAAATAAAGTGGTGATCCTAACTGACCTAAGACAGGGAATTTTTACTTGGATTAAATGTCAGGAATTGTGAAACACTGAGTTTAAATGTATTTGGCTAAGATATATGTAAACTRCCYACTTCAACTGTATAATATGTTTCTAAACACCTCTACATTAATGTGGATGCTATGGATAACCCTGAATGAATCGTGAATAATGATGAGTGAGAAAGTTAGACGTACAAATATCATAACCCCCAAGACATGCTAACCTCTAACCATTACAATAACAGGGGAGGTTAGCATTTTTGGGGGGGTATGATATTTGTGCAGTAGCATCCACATTCATGTAAAAGTGTTTAGAAACATATRATATTCTTATTTACAATAAGTGACCACGAAATGACCCCAAAAGGGTCATATTAGATTGTGTAGAAATGCAGGAAATTAGCTTTAAATGCCCCCCAAAATTCTGAAGGAGGACCCCCAAACCCCACACCAGGTTATGTCCCCCCCACTTCTAAAACCAAAGTTGCACCTCTGCTCCTATGTAACCAAACACTGCACGTCATGCAACCTATGTTCATCCTCTGAATATGTTGGCCTGTTCAGTACTCCAACACATTATATACTGTACAGTACATTCGGAAAGTGTTCAGACCCCTTCCCCTTTCCCACATTTTGTTACTTTACAGCTTAATTCTAAAATGGATAAAACAACATTTTAAACTCAATCTACATACAATACCCCATAATGACAGAGCAAAAACTGTTAAAAAAATAATAATTGCAAATGTATTAAAAATAAAAAACAGATACCTTATTTACATAAGTATTCAGACCCTTTGCTATGAGACTTGAAATTGAGCTCAAGTGCATCCTGTTTCCATTGATCACCCTTGATGTWTCTACAACTTGATTGGAGTCCACCTGTTGTAAATTAAATTGGTTGGACATGATTTGGAAAGGCACACACCTGTCCATATAAGGTTCCACAGCTGACAGTGCATGTCAAAGCAAAAACCAAGCCACGAGGTCAAAGGAATTGTCTGTAGAACTCTGAGACTGTGTCGAGGCACAAATCTGGGGAAGGGGACCAAAACATTTCTGCAGCATTAAAGGTCCCCAAGAACACAGTGGCCTCCAACATTCTTAAATGGAAGAAGTTTGGAACCACTAAGACTCTTCCTAGAGATGGCCGCCCGGCCAAACTGAGCAATTGGGGGGAGAAGGCCCTTGGTCAGGGAAGTAACCAAGAACCCTAACGGAGTCGGTGCAGCCAGCTGGTTTCTTCATGCATCGCGCCGACAGAAACAAACATKTTTCTGGTAAGAAGAGGGGCGGGGGGGTATGCCTTATGATTAACGAGACGTGGTGTGATCATCATAACAACACACAGGAACTCAAGTCATTCTGTTCACCTGATCTAGAACTCCTCACAATCAAATGTCGACCGCATTATCTACCAAGGGAATTCTCTTCAATCATAATCACAGCCGTATATATTCCCCCCCAAGCAGACACATCGATGGCCCTGAACGAACTTTATCTGACTCTTTGTAAACTGGAAACCACACACCCTGAGGCTGCATTCATCGTAGCTGGGGATTTTAACAAGGCTAATCTAAAAAAAACTCCCTAAATTCTATCAGCATATCGATTGTGCTACCAGGGCTGGAAAAACCCTAGATCATTGTTATACTAATTTCCGCGACGCATATAAGGCCTCCCCCGCCCCCCTTTCGGAAAAGCTGACACGACTCCATTTTGTTGATTCCAGCCTACAAACAGAAACTAAAACAACAAGCTCCCGCGCTCAGGTCTGTTCAACGCTGGTCCGACCAATCTGAATCCACGCTTCAAGATGCTTCGATCACGCGGATTGGATATGTTCCGCGCTTGCGTCCAACAACAATATTGACGAATATGCTGATTCGGTGAGCGAGTTCATTAGGAAGTGCATTGACGATGTCGTACCCACAGCAACGATTAAAACATTCCCAAACCAGAAACCGTGGATTGACGGCAGCATTCGCGTGAAACTGAAAGCGCGAACCACTGCTTTTAACCAGGGAGGTGACCGGAAGCATGACGAATACAAACAGTGTAGCTATTCTCTCCGCAAGGCAATAAACAGGCTAAGTCCCAGTACAGAGACAAAATCGAGTCGCAATTCAAAGCTCAGACACAAGAGGTATGTGGCAGGGTCTACAGTCAATCACGGATTACAAAAAGAAAACCAGCCCCGTCGCGGACCAGGATGTCTTGCTCCGAGAGGCTAAACAATTTTTTGCCCGCTTTGAGGACAATACAGTGCCACTGACACGGCCCCTACCAAACTGCGGGCTCTCCTTCACTGCAGCCGAGGTGTGTAAAACATTTAAACGTGTTAACCTCGCAAGGCTGCAGGCCCAGACGGCATTCCCAGCCGCGTCCTCAAGAGCATGCAGACCAGCTGGGTGGTTGTTTACGGACATATTCAATCTCTTATCCCAGTCTGCTGTTCCCACATGCTTAAGAGGGCACATTGTTCTCGTTCCAAGAAGCTAAGGTAACTGAGCTAAACGACTATCGCCCCGTAGCACTCACTTCCGTCATCATGAAGTGCTTTGAGAGACTAGTCAAGGACCATATACCTCCCTACCAACCCTACCGACACCTAGACCACTCCAATTTGCTTACGCCCAATAGGTCCACAGACGACGCAATCGCAACACATGCTGAACTCGCTAACCATCTGGACAAGAGGAATACCCATGTGAGAATGCTGTTATCGATTACAGCTCAGCATTTAACCCATAGTACCCTCAAACTCGTCATCAAGCTCGAGACCTGGGTCTCGACCCCGCCCTGTGCAACTGGGTCCTGGACTTCCTGACGGGCCGCCCAGGTGGTGAGGGTAGGTAACAACATCTCCACCCCGCTGATCCTCAACACTGGGGCCCACAAGGGTGCGTTCTGAGCCCCTCCTGTACTCCTGTTCACCCAACGCTGGTGGCCATGCACGCCTCCAACTCAATCATCAAGTTTGCGGATGACACTACAGTGGTAGGCTTGATTACCAACAACGACGAGACGGCCTACAGGGAGGAGGTGAGGGCCCTCGGAGTGTGGTGTCAGGAAAATAACCTCACACTCAACGTCAACAAAACAAAGGAGATGATTGTGGACTTCAGGAAACAGCAGAGGAGCACCCCCTATCCACATCGACGGGTCAGTAGTGGAGAAGGTGGAAAGTTTTAAGTTCCTCGGTGTACACTCACGGACAAACTGAATTGGTCCACCACACAGACAGCGTTGTGAAGAAGGCGCAGCAGCGCCTCTTCAACCTCAGGAGGCTGAAGAAATTCGGCTTGTCACCAAAAGCACTCACAAACTTCTACAGATGCACAATCGAGAGCATCTGTCGGGCTGTATCACGGCCTGGTACGGCAACTGCTCCCCACAACCGTAAGGCTCTCCAGAGGGTAGTGAGAGTCTGCAGAACGCACCACCGGGGGCAAACTACCTGCCCTCCAGGACACCTACACCACCGATGTCACACGGAAGGCCATAAAGATCATCAAGGACAACAACCACCCAAGCCACTGCCTGTTCACCCCGTATCATCCAGAAGGCGAGGTCAGTACAGGTGCATCAAAGCAGGGACCGAGAGACTGAAAAACAGCTTCTATCTCAAGGCCATCAGACTGTTAACAGCCACCACTAACATTTAGCGGCCGCTGCCAACATACTGACTCAACTCCAGCCACTTTAAAAATGGGAATTGATGGAAATTATGTAAAAATGTACCACTAGCCACTTTAAACAATGCACTTAATATAATGTTTACATACCCTACATTACCCATCTCATATGTATATACTGTACTCTATATCATCTACTGCATTTGCCATCTTTATGTAATAATGTACCACTAGCCACTTTAAACTATGCCACTTTATGTTTACATACCCTACAGTACTCATCTCATATGTATAATACCGTACTCTATACCATCTACTGCATCTTGCCATGCCGTTCTGTACCACCATCATTCATATATCTTTATGTACATATTCTTTATCCCTTTAACACTTGTGTGTGTGTATAAGGTAGTAGTTGTGGAATTGTTAGGTTAGATTACTTGTTGGTTTATTACGCATTGTCGGAACTAGAAGCACAAGCATTTCGCTACAACTCGATTAACATCTGCTAACCATGTGTATGTGACTAATAATTTGATTTGATTGAATTTGATTTGACACCGATGGTCACTCTGACAGAGCTCTAGAGTTCTTCTGTGGAAATGGGAGAAACTTCCAGAAGTACAACCTTCTCTGCAGCACTACACCAATCAGGCCTTTATGGTAGAGTGGTCAGACAGAAGCCACTCCTCAGTAAAAGGCACATAACAGCCAAAAGTTTGCCAAAAGCACCAAAAGGACTCTCAGACAATGAGAAACAAGATTCTCTGGTCTGATGAAACCAAGATTGAACTCTTTGGTCTGAATGCCAAGCGTCACGTCTGGAGGAAACCTGGCACCATCCCTACGGTGAAGCATGGTGGTGGCAGCATAATGCTGTGGGGATATTTATCAGCGGCAGGGACTGGGAGACTAGTCAGGATCGAGGGAAAGATGAACATAGCAAATTACAGAGAGATCTTTGGTGAAAACCTGCTCCAGAGCACTCAAGACCTCAGACTGGGGCGAAGGTTCACCTTCCAACAGGACCAAGACAACGCAGTAGTGGCTTCGGGACAAGTCTCTGAATGTCCTTGAGTGGCCCAGCCAGTGCCTGGACTTGAATCCGATCTAACGTCTCTGGAGAGACCTGGAAATATCTGTGCAGCGACGCTCCCCATCCAACCTGACAGAGCTTGAGAGGATCTACATAGAAGAATGGGACAAACTCCCAAAATACAGCTGTGACAAGCTTGTAGCATCATACCCAAGGAGACTCGAGGCTGTAATCGCTGCGAAAGGTGCTTCAACAAATTACTGAGTAAAGGGTCTGAATACTTATGGGTGCCTGCTATCTCTATCTAGAGTGGCACAGCAGTCTAAGGCACTGCATCTCAGTGCAAGTGGCGTCACTACAGTCCCTGGTTCGAATCCAGGCTGTATCACATCCGGCCGTGATTGGGTGATAGGGCGGCGCACAATTGGCCCAGRGTCGTCCGGGTTTGGCCGGGGTAGGCCGTCATTGCAAATAAGACTTTGTTCTTAAATGACTTGCCTAGTTAAATAAAAAATACAAATCTAGAAGGTTGCGCTGAGTATGAGAGTGGATGTATGAATGTTTGTCCTTTATTTTACTGATCAGTACCAGAATCCATATTTCATCAACGTACAATTATATGCATACTTTCATAATTTCACCCTGATACGTTTTTCTTAAGTATTTGCATGAATGTGAGATGAAATGTCATTATGTCGTGCTATCATTTGTTCTCTCTTTGTTCCCTCTCTCTCTTCCCTCGTCACAGGTGACGAACTGCACCTGTGACCAGTGGGAATGGTATATAGTGGAGTGCTATGGGGTGGGGCTTCAAGTCTCCTGGTTCAAGACCTGGGAGAACATGAGTGAAGGTGTCTCTGTGAGGAGGCCTTCTTATTGCCACCCGTACCATGTGTTTGTTATTTTCAGCCTGAGGGCCATGTATTTGTAATAAATATCCCTTAACTTTGCATCAGACAACATGATCCTGCGATTCCTTTCATAGATACGGCCTGTCCGTGAGCATTTTCTATGAATACCCTCTTCATAATGCATTCTAAGTGCATTTCTAATACCTTACGAGCTATGCATAATAATGCACAACTCATGAACATKTTTGACTACATTTATAGAGCATTATGACCAAGGCTGTATAACGCCTTATAAAGCAAATAAATATTGTATTATGTAACAGAATTTGAGCAGGATGAATGCTTTACATCAATTCCTATTTGTCAATAGAGTCCAAATAAATACCTTGCGTGGCCATTTTAATGCATGTTCAGGAGCRATTCAGGAGCGCTGTTGTCACTCACCTAGGAAAGTGTTGGCGATAAACTCTGAGACTTGGTTTCCTGACCGGCTGGTTTCTGACAACTGGGTGAGCTCTCTGTTCAGCATCCTTTTGAACTGGGGGGCAAGATCAGACACCAGGCATCAGTGACACAAGTTCATACATGGACATACAGTACAGTGTGGAAAGTAGAAAATGCCTCAGTAGAACAAGTGTACCAGCATTAGAGTTCTTCACACACTTTAATGTGGATGACTGACTTATCTCTTTTTGCATAAACAACTTGTGAAATGATAAATTAATTAAACAAAATGAGAGTTCAAAATGGCCCCCAAAATATTTTTACATGATGTTTGGTGTGATTTTTTTACACCACACATTTAAGTGTCCGGAGTAAACTAACAAGTAAATCAAATGACAGTAGTGATTTCCTTGATCACATCAAAATAAATGTGTGAAATTAGATATCAATAGACTAATAGTAGTCAAGTAAGACACAATTATATCAATAAGACCAGAAAATGAATCATTAACTATCATGACACAACCTCATACAAACCCCAAGTCTATTCAGTGCATCACACATTTAGTTGTTGTTGTTGTTTATTTCATACTAAACACATGCACAACAAATATTGCACCATGTTTAGCTGAATTAGCTCTGTTGGTATTTTCCATCTGCAGGGACACAGTCGTTCCATGAATGGGGATAAATGGAAAAACCAGGGAAATATAGCCATATCATTAGCAGACAGTGCAGCACACAGTCCAGACAGAAAGAAGGGGGACATTCTTTTTTAACCAGAGCGGTGTGGTTGCCATGGTGAATCATGGTACACAGAGGCAGCCGTGCTCAGTGAGTGGTTCATTGAGAGTGAGCGCAGGGRATTGGGAAGGGAGGGTAGGGCACAACGTCTTTAGCTGGGCTCAGRCCATTATGTAATCACGTGGGTACGAGATGGCGGAGCGCACAACGCCAGCCATACAAACCACCATATGGTTTTAAAGGAGACGGTGCATGTACACACACACACTGAGACATACAGGACGGAACGTGTAGTGTACTCACAGGGAAACAGGCATGTGTGTACACACAGAGGTGTACACACACAATATGTGATAACTTGTCTAGACAATAATAGGCAGTTTTATACACTARGTAGACAAAAGTATGTGGACACCCATTCAAATTWGTGGATTCGGCTATTTGTTACGGTGTATAAAATTGAGCACACAGCCATTACTGAAAAGCTCAGTGACTTTCAACGTGGCACCGTCATAGGACGCCACCTTTCCAYTAAGTCAGCTTGGAATCAGCTCCTGATTTGTTAGGAGCTTTATGAAATGGGTTTCCGTGGCCGAGCAGCCGCACACAAGCCGAAGCTCGACACGCGTAATGCCAAGCGTCGACTGGAGTGTAAAGCTCTCTGCCATTGAACTCTGGAGCAGTGGAAACGGGTTTTCTGGAGTGATGAATCACGCTTCACCATCTGGCAGTCCAACGGACGAATCTGGGTTTGGCGGATGCCAGGAGAACGCTACCTGCCCCAATAAATAGTGCCAACTGTAAAGTTTGGTGGATGAGGAATAATGGTCTGGGGCTGTTTTTCATGGTTCGGGCTAGGCCSCTTAGTTCCAGTGAAGGGAAATCTTAAGACTGCAGCATAGAATGGCATTCTAGATGATTCTGTGCTTCCAACTTTGTGGCAACAGTTTGGGGAAGGCCCTTTCCTGTTTCAGCATGACAATGCCCCTATACACAAAGTGAGGTCCATACAGAAATGGTTTGTCGAGATCGGTTTGGAAGAACTTGTCTGGGCTGCACAGAGCCCTGACCCCATGTTTGTCAAGATCAGTGTAGAAGAACTTGACTGGCCTGCACAGAGCCCTGATCCCATCGAACACGTTTGGGATGAATTGGAACGCCGACTGCGAGCTAGGCCTAATCGCCTGACATCAATACCTGACCTCACTACCTGACCTCACTAATGCTCTTGTGGCTGAATGAAAGAAAGTCCACGCAGCAATGTTCCAACATCTAGTGGAAAGCCTTCCCAGAAGAGTGGAGGCTGTTATAGCAGCAAAGGGGGGACCAACTCCATATGAATACCCATGATTTTGGAATGAGATGTTCAACAAACAGMTGTCCACATACTTTTGTAGTGTACCATCTCACTGACATAATATGCTAAAACACAGATACATCCAAAAATATACTGTTCTACAGTGCACCAAAGCACACTTATCGTTATGCAGACACATTAAGAAGTTTGCAATGCAATAACAGAAAATGAAATTCTGACACCCTTACACCTTGAGCCCACACACATTTCCGTGCACTCACCTGTATGAGTGTCCAAGACACAGAGAACAAAGTGACTTCGGGCAACCCAGTGGACACATGTTGAATCAAAAACAAAGACGAGTGAGCAGTAAAAACCAACTCGGATGAATAAAATCCAGTAGCAGATTCTATGGGTCTACAGTTCCGTCACAACCTGACAGTCCGTAGGTCCGAGATTGAAAGAGGGGAAAAGATCTAACAGTCGTCAGCCAAAGACGAGGTGTGCRCGTAGCCCTGAGCTGAGTAAGGAGGACAGAGGGCACAGAGGGGACATGGGGGACAGGCGGTGCAGGGCAACGGGACAGACAGTCCAGCTAGGTGCAGGACACCAGAGCGCATGGCTGACTGCTGCTCCTTCATCCACCATCACACTCTCAATGTAAACACAGAGACCGAGAGGAAGGAGTGYAAGATAGAGGGAGGGAGGGATGGGGAGAGTATGAGCGAGGAAAGTCTCTCCCTCCCTGTGTGTATCTCCCCTTGAACTGCCTATATGCGGGATGCCCCCTTGCCAATCAGCTACAGAGGCTGGAGGGATGRGAGGGATCTGATTGGTTGTGGGTGTAAAGGGGAGTGTGAGAGGTGGCGGCTGAGAGAGAGAGGGGGATACATAATGCATCCAGGAGGAGTGGAGTGGAAAGAAGGGATGGGAATCCATGCAACTGGTTAACTCCTTCAATGGGAAGGATGGGCTCCATTCATGTGTTGGTGTGTGTTTGTGTCTGAATGGGAGGGCGTGTGCATCAGCCCAATGCTCTTTGTATGCCCAAATATTAAGCAGAGGGAGAATGCAGCAGCAGTTCAACTGCCTACATTGTAAAAATGTAAATACTACAACGCAACAAGAACCGACCTACTTGGTGGAGGGTCCAAATAATGGTCATATCTGTGAATCTGTGGTTGCCATGGCGCCGCGAGGTCYCATATGCAGAAAGCTCTGTKAATATTGTACATATTTTAATAGTTGTAGGTGTTTCTGGACAGAATTTTTTTTAAACAAATATTTAATTTGTTAGCTAATTAAGTTTTGATTGTATATACACTAAACCAGAATATAAATGCAACATGTAAGTGTTGGTCCCATGTTTCATGAGCTGAAATAAAATATCSCAGAAATGTTCCATATGCACAAAAAGCTTATTTCTCAAAAATGTTGMGCACAAATTTATTTACATCCCTGTTAGTGAGCATTTCTCATTTGCCAAGATAATCCATCCACCTGACAGGTGTGGCATATCAAGAAGCTGATTAAACACCATGATCATTAGAAAGGTGCACCTTGTGCTGGGGACTATAAAAAGGCCACTCTAAAATGTGCAATTTTGGCACACAACACAATGCCACAGATGTCTCAAGTTTTGATAGAGCGTGCAATTGGCATGCTGACGGCCAGAGAATYTAATGTTAATTTCTCTACTATAAGCTGCCTCCAACGTCATTTTAGAGAATTTGGCAGTAGATCCATCCGGCCTCACAACTGCAGACCATGTGTATGTCGTTGTGTGGGCGAGCGGATTGCTGATGTCAACAGAGTTCCCCAAGGTGGCGGTGGGGTTATGGTATGGGCAGGCATAAGCTACGGGTAACGAACACAATTGCATTTTATCGATGGCAATTTTAATGCACAGAGATACCGTGACAAAATCCTGAGGCCCATTGTCGTGCCATTCATCCACTGCCATCACCTCATGTTMCAGCATGATAATGCACGGCCGGCCCCATGTCACAAGGATCTGTACACAATTTCTGGGAGCTGAACATTTCCCAGTTCTTCCATGGCCTGCATATTCATCAGACATGTCACCCATTGAGCATGTTAGGGATGCTCTGGATCGACCTGTACGATGGCATGTTCCAGTWCCTGCCAATATCCAGCAACTTCGCACAGCCATTGAAGAGGAGTCAAAAAACATTCCACAGGCCACAATCAACCGCCTGATCAACTCTATGCGAAGGAGATGTGTCGCACTGCARAAGGCAAATGGTGGTCACACCAGATATGACTGGATTTCTGATCAACTCCCCTACCTATTTTTTTTTAAAGGTATCTGTGACCAAAGATGCATATCTGTATTCCCAGTCATGTGAAATCCATAGATTAGGGCCTAATGAATGTATTTCAATTGACTGATTTCCTTATATGAACTGTAACTCAGTAAAATCTTTGAAATTGTTGCATGTTGTATTTATATATTGATCCACAGCAGTGCAAGACTGGCAAGTCAGTTATTTATTAACCAACTGAACTGAGAAGCTAGCTATCTAGCTATCTAGCCATCTAACTGTTTTCATTTGAAACAACAAGATGAAAGAGGCTTGGAGACTGTTGAATATGGCAGAGGATCCCTAAAGTTTTCAAACAATGGTTTATTTCAAGGTGGACTGTAGTGTTGACTGTAGTGTTGACTGTAGTGAGCTTCAAGCGCCTTAAGCTTAGTGGCTGCATGGCTTCACGCAGYTGGGTGCTACATGTTTTTCGGAYGAGTTTACCAAGGAGTCTARAACTGGGGATGGAAAGGTGTCCTGGCTTCTGACTAGTTTCCCCCCTGGATCTGACCATRGTTTCCCCCCAGCTCAACCCTTCATCTGGGCCTCCACTCTTCATCTGGGCCTCAGTTGGAAAAGAAATGGATGGTGCGGGTGAGGAAGGTGCGCATGGAGAGTGGATCAGACATATGTTGTGACCCATTGGACTTCCACCTCCCTCTGTGGATGACTGTGGAAGATCTTCCACCCAGAACAGAAAATCGCTATACAAATCTACAAATCTATTATTATTATTATTATGCATTTCAGACATTTCCTTGACCTTGGCATTCCAGCTGTTACAGTGCATTCAGAATGTATTCAGACCCCTTGACTTTTTAAAAATGTTGTTACGTTACAGCCTTATTCTAAAATGGATTAAATCTATACACAATACCCCATAATGACAAAGCATAAACAGGTTTTTCGAAATTTTAACAAATGTATCAAACTTAAATATCACATTTACATAAGTATTCAGACCCTTTACTCAGTTCTTTGTTGAAACACCTTTGGCAGTGATTACAGCCTCGAGTCTTAGGTATGACGATACAAGCTTGGCACACCTGTATTTGGGGAGTTTCTCACATTTTTCTCTGCAGATCCTCTCAAGCTCTGTCAGGTTGGATGGGGAGCGTCACTGCACAGCTATTTTCAGGTCTATCTAGGGATGTTAGATCGGGTTCAAGTCCGGGCTCTGGCTGGGCCACTCAAGGACATTCAGAGACTTGTCCCAAATCCACTCCTGCGTTGTCTTGGCTGTGTGCTTAGGGTCGTTGTCCTGTTGGAAGGTGAACCTTCGCCCCAGTCAGAGCTTTGGAGCAGGTTTTCATCAAGGATCTCTCAGTACTTTGCTCCGTTCATCTTTCCCTCGATCCTGACTAGTCTCCCAGTCCCTGCCACTGAAAAACATCCCCACAGCAAGATGCTGCCACCACCATGATTCACTGTAGGGATGGTGCCAGGTTTCCTCCAGACGTGACGCTTGGCATTCAGGCCAAAGAGTCAAGGGGTCTGAAAACTCTCCGAATACACTGTATACTGTGCCATTTTCAAAAGCTATTGAGATGGCATAGCGAACAAAAGCATCATATCACTTCAATCAACCACTGTCTTGATGCATTAAGGAAAACAGCATATGCTACACAAGGAACTGAATTCTCCAATCAAATATACTGTACAGGTAAAGAATAACATCACTTTGTAAATCTTAAACATAAGACATTTGATCGACATGAACACAGGGCAATGTGATACTGATGAGAGAGATGAAAGGCAATGYTATTCAAAGTTGGGTTCGCGACCTTTAGTGGGTTCACGGGGGAAGTACAGTGGGGTCACGTTATTGTATGGGATAATATACAAATGTTTTTGAGAAAGATAATTTGAAAAGAAAAACTATTTTATTGAGTAAAAATGTATTTATTGGTTTCTTTTCATTTTGATAAGAGATTCAAATGCAATGAATTGAAGGTTAAAGGTTGATGTAAAAATCTAAATTTACCAATTTTACGGTTGTGTCATCAGATTTGGGCTGGGGTGGGGTTGCGAGAAATTCTTGGGAAAAAAAATGGGGTCTCTGCTGAAAAAGTTTGAATACCACTGCTTTAAGCAATCATTCCCAGGTTGTTACTGTAGATGAGGCTCAGTTCAAATGCAACACAGCTCACCTTGTTGGAAGCCATCTCGCTGACTGAGTGACAGGTCTGCAGGGTCTCCAGCTGGTCCAGACACCAGTCCAGCTCCTCCAGTGTCTCTATGGCCAGCTTCTGGTAGGGCTCCTCTGAGGGGGTCAAAGATCATTATGTTGTTAAAGCCCTGAGAGAGACCTCCAGAGACCATCCCATCCAGACCCTAGTCTAGACTTAGCCCCAGATCCTTTGGTTCATGTCCAAACCCTCAACCAAGGGGGGGGGGGGGTGCAAAGACATCTATATCGTCCGCTAATACAGGACTAGTAAAGGTCCGGTGCAATACTTTTGTGAAAATGTTTTAACTAAATGTATTGTATTTCAGTGTTTACCAGCATTTGTAATTTGAGTCTGATAATTATCTGTAGAAAACAGTTAATCTGATAATACCTGCTTCATATAGCTTATGTTTTCCAGTTTKTTGAAATACAGTACTTTGCAAATGGTATATTCATTCCTTTTCCATTTTAGTAGATACTCTTATCCGGAGCAATTTACAGTAGTGAGTGCATACATTTTCATACTTGTTCYTATTGYTCCCCCRGTGGGAATCYAACCCAAAACCCTACTGTTCCAAGCGCCATGCTCTACCAACTYAGCCACATCATCACAAACCACTTGATGTCTCAATGTACTCAATTACTGTATTGTACATTGTTTTTCATCARGGTGAGGGAAAGTCTACAGGTACAAACCTAGATGACCAGCATATGTACAATACAGTAATATACATTTACATTAAGTGGTTTGTAAGGATGGTAAATTAATACTGAACAAAAAGTGATTGTTTTCCATGTTATTTGATCAAGAAATTTTATTTGATGTGGATGTTTTGGTCTTTTCCCCATAACTTTGCACCTTTTGATGTAAACGTTTGAGGACTGAGTTTTGTTCTTTCTGGATTCCATTAGAATGATGATCACAGAGAAAGGGACAGGGCAACAACTCTTACAATTCCAACTGTTGACCCCTACAAGACAACTTTCTTAATGATCTTAAAAACATTTTTCTTTCCCAAAGCTGAGATGCTAAAAACATTTTTTGCCCGCTACAGACGTCTATATCGGTCCGCTAATACAGGAGTAGTAAATGCCCAGTGTACTACTTTTGTGAAAAAAACATTTCCTTACATTTTTTAATATTTTTTATTAATCAGATCTTTCAGGGGGCACCCTCTGCACCCCTACTTCCCACGGCTATGCAGGCGTGATCACTTTCTCTTTATTTGACCCTAGTCCCACAGAATGTGGCACTGACCCCATGTGTTCAGTTATCTGGCATCAGACTGTACGGCTCCATTTCAAACCAGAGACTACACAATTAATTGTCTAGACATTTATTGCATATTTTCTCTTGTCTGTTATCAGTGAAAACGAATTCTAAAACCATGGCAGCTTCAAATACCCTCCTGAGTACTTGTATCGAGCTATGACATTTTGGATTGCCATAGAAAATAGGACCAGTGTCTACATTTGTCAACACCCCCCCCCCCACAAAAGGATGGATATAGAGACAGATATTTTTCTGTATGTCTCCTTACATCTTTGCATTCTCACTGCACTGCCCTTACCAACGTGAAAGCTGACAGATAAGCAATTATGGCAGTAACATCAAACCAATCTTACAGTTTGATCGTAAGCTGTATTTTCAGTTCTTATGAACTTATTATTTTCACAGAGTGCAGCAGACACTAGGGAACAACAAAGCCAATTGTTGTGAAGTAATGTAAMAGGTATGATCAGATGCGTAACCTACTGACCTGGTATGCTTGGCTTGGTATGAGTAGGCATTGAGGGAGGGTTGCTGCCTGACGGCCGCCTGTTGGGCCGATCCTGCAGATGAGTTATGACGGCAAAGTTGCTTCTGACTGTTCGGAGACTGGCGAGCACCTAAAGAGAGGGGGTGAAAGGGACACTGATTTAGTGGTATGATGCATTATGTCCATGATATTCTACGCACAATATCCYGATTTCCTAAAACATAAGATTTCGTTTGGGTTTTTCGATTTTTAATGGGAGCTATGTCTGTCCCAAGACAATCAAATGAAAATCAGAATGTTACGGTTTTGGAATTTTGATGCCAACATAAAGGGTAGTTGATCAAACTCTGCCTATGGCTCTGTAGCCTGGTGCCAGATCTGTTTGGGCTGTATAGCCTGCACCTATCGTGACAATGACCAGTTGGCTATACTGCACAAAAAGTACTGGGACCAGGCTAATGGCGCTGTCTTTGGCATGTGCAGGTCGTACATGATTGTACATTTTAGTAATTTAGCAGACGCTCTTATCCGAAGCGACTTACAGGAGAAATTAGGGTTAAGTGTCTTGCTCAAGGGCACATCGGCAGCTTTTTCACCTAGTCAGCTTGGGGATTCAAACCAGCGACCTTTCGGTTACTGGCCCAACACTCTTTACCGCTAGGCTACCTGCCGCCACTAAGGTATTATACACCTATCACACACGTGAGCTCTAGTGAGACACTGAAGATGTGCAGGGGTACAAAACATCCCTAAACACCTGTCTCAGGTACTTTGTGTGCCTTCATGTTGCAACTCAAGACTGCTCCGAGTTCAAAATGTCACCCCGGTGAAAAATCGCGGAGGCAGTCGGCCCATAAAAGATCTCTCCTTTCCAAACCCTTGAAGATTTGACATCTGTCCGGCTCTGCTTCGACGCACGTCAATATTAGACACCTCACTTGTTTTGTAACCCTAGTTGAGTTGTGACACACAATGACACGCACTACGTGCAGATGGGTTATTGCAGCAAAAGCCAGTGGTCTGGGTTGGAAGAGTATCGCTGGCACACAGATGTCGTCACAGCTACGTTAAAGTAGGCCCGTGTGTTCAGACCTTTGAAATGTTTGAATCCTTCCCGACTGTAATGTGCTTTGTGGATTCAAATAAAGTATTTCATGTGTTTGTGTTTGTGTGTAATGAATGGCGCCCTACCTCTTAAAACAACACCAAGACAGCACTGTGCATCATATGATTTTCCACGCAAGAAGTACAGAAGGCTGGCTCACTGTACTGTACACAATATTACCATGCACTTAAAGAGAAAACGCATGAACATAGTACTGACCTGTGCAAATGGTGTCACAATCATGTCTTCTCCATGTCTAAACGGACAGAAGAAAACAAAAACACTGGGTTAGATACTACATCTTCAACAAATAGGTGAAGAACAGAATATCACCATCTTACAAGGGCAATATTGATATAATATACTGTATACTGGGGCTCTATGGTACGCCCTGAGTGTAAAGCAATGGGCGTCCTAAATGCAGCCTGAACACCCATATATCCTGTATCGGTTAACGCATTGGACACATGGAGAGGAAACAAGTGACATGCACACAACTGACTGTGAGAACTGTGGGAAAAACAAACAAAATCCTTTGAAACTGTGCTCTGGGGGCATTATCATGCACATAATGTGTGGTCTTGTGGTCGAGCCTTACTGTTAAGATTATAGGCCTCAGCCTATCCATGCAGCACACAAACAGCAGCAGGCTCAACTCAGATGCAAGGCCTGTGGGGTTTTTCTTWTGGGATGGTTCGGGAGGAAAAGGGGGTGAGGGATGTGTGCATGTATGGGCTGGGGGGTTAAAGGTTATGTGTTGGGGCAGGAGGTGGGTGGGGGTGTGTGGAGGGGTTAAGGGGTTCGTGAGGGCAGGAAGTGTCTGAAACCTGCAAACGCAGTGGGTCCTTAAAGGGGAAGTTAAATAGAAAAAATGTGTCACACGCATCTCTCACCGCGGCAGCCAACCGACTTCCCAGTGCTTCAAGCCCTCTTCCCTTTAAAGACATAGAGCGAGAGTCCAGTGACTAAGCTAGACTTGACATGGGTAAACAGACTGTGACATGGCCTCCGATCTCCAGAAACAAACATCAACAATACGAGACAGGAAGGTTACGTTTTTAGGGACCTCTGTGGGAATCATAGTTGAAGGGTTAGCTATGACAGTATAAATATAAAAGAGTAGACATGTATTGGTTAGTGAAACATCAAGGGTGGGGGGAGAGCAACAACAGCAAAAAGAGAGACAGAAGGTCAGAAAAAACAATTCAGAAAGAGTGAGCGAGTGAGCGAGAGAGAGAGAGAGTGGGAAAAGAAAAGGGCCTGGAGAAGAGGTAAGGTTAGGAGGGTCATGCATCACTTTGGTCCAATGGTACTTACAGCTCACTGGCCATGGAGGAGTTGCGGGACATGGCTTTTGGTGAGAGGTCGAAGTCTGAGTCGGAGCGGTAGAGGAAGGACTCGCGGCGCTGGCTGTGGGGGTAGTTGGCCTGCAGGACCAGGCCGGAGCTGGGGCTGGCCTGGGGGTCCAGAGGGCTGCGTCCCACCGGCAGCCCATTCTCCACATCAAAACTTAGGAGAGAAGAGAGAGAGAAGGGACGATTCATGTGAATAGGTGTCTGGAGCAGCGGAGCAGGAAGACAAGATGTCATTGTCCCTTCCTTTATTCTGTCCAGTGTGATGACAGAGGTATGGAAGTCCGAAAATGTGTGAATCTTCAATCCGAAATCATCATTGTAGTTATCGTCATCAAAAAAACAGCAGTGACCAATCTCTGCCTGCCTCATAGCTAATACACAGTATATTGAGAATAGAAAAGAGCTGACCTAGTGATAGCAGGCCTCGAGCAGCAGCCATTCCCTACAACCCCCACACCATTTATTTGAACGCAATCACGCTAGTGTCAGCACTGACTTCACCACGTACGTCAGCAGTGCCAAAGTCTTCCGCCTCTGTCAGGGCCCTGGGCAGCACTAAAACAAATGGTGCTGCTGGCACCTCTCCACCTCCGCAGCCAGACCCTGACCCCAAAATGTCAGGGTGATCAGTCCATAGCCATCCAATCTCATAATAGGGCTGACTGTTTGATGGGACAGGGGAACTCCTCTTCATATTTTGAGGATGCAATTAGACGTTCAGTTAGGAGATCGGAGGGGGAGAAAGGCAAGTGGGAAATACAGCGGGAATGCTGGATGTGGGGATTGAACCCCAGTCTCTGGAAGGAAGTCATCTAAGCTACAGTATGTGTCAAGAGCTGGAATTGTTACCAATCAACCACAGGCTCTGCATGAGCAAAGTATATCCAATACAACAGGGACATACCGCAGTCGGRAGGTGAATGCTTACCAAGTTATAATACTACAATATCCTCCTCCTTTAGGCTCTTTGGTAGGAATACGTGACCGTGCGTCTGACCTGTGTGACTCTCCTTTGTCCAATCGAACTCCAGAAGCGGAGTTGTTCCAGGGCGGTGCCACGGTATACAGGCGGCAGCTGCAAGGTCAGGCTGAGGTGGAGTTGGAGAGAGTGGTTCTAAGAATAGCCCTCTATCATTGATGGAGGTACATGCGAGAGGGCTATACATAGCCTGAAACATACGGCATGCCCCCCCTGGCTGGAGTCTCATGTAATTACGTTAGGCTGAAACCCTCACCCCATACGGTACATACCCTTTTACTCGACTTCAAGTTCAACACATAATGAATAGAAAGCGCTGCAGATGTTTTTTGTCATGCTTTCGACAAACAAGTGATTATTTGCCAGCACTGTGTGGCGTGCAAATTTCTTTTGAGTTAAACTATTGCTGAATGTCCTCGAGGCACCTGCAACAACCACCTGTGGATGTACGAGTGCATTTCACTCCTCTCACAACAGCAGTCGAACCTGCATGCTTCTGTATGGGGTGTGTTGTGTCGTATGCACCTTAAATACAACGAGGCTCAGTATTTTGCCTAAATTAACATTTAAAAACAAACCTGCACCACACTCAGGCAGTGACTGACATCATTAATCAGAAACAATGAGAGAGAGAGAGAGAGAGAGAGAGAGAGAGAGAGAGAGAGAGAGAGAGAGCAACAGAGAGAGAGAGCAACAGAGAGAGAGAGCAACAGAGAGAGAGAGTGAAAGATAGGTTTGCATTTCGACGGCTCAAAGCAGCGTTTTAACAAGCTCCACCTGATTGGTGAGGAGAGTCCCAGGGGGAGGAGCATCAGTGCCAGGGCTTGCCTTATTACCCAACCTCTCGTCCTTTCTTTCCTCCCTGATTGGTGGGGAGAGCCCCAGGGGGAGGGGCTTGCCTTATTACCCCACCTCTCCTCCTCCCTTTTTCTCACCCTTCCCTTCATCTAATTTTCAAAGATGCGTCCGTCCCCTCGGAGCGATTTGGGCCAGCTCTGACGGTGGGATGTCATCAATCACGATGCCAATGGTGTCAGCAGCTATGAATAGCTCTATCCAAAATAACTGAATTAACCTCCAAAAACACTCACACGTGAAACAAAACTCGCCCATTAGAACTGAAATCCACGTCATTCACATGAAATGTTAATGTTTGAGTAAACTATCAGAGCCTGAGGCTTGGAGATATCAGAGTACACTTATGGACTGTGGCTATCTCCTTCCCAGCTGCAGGCGGCTTCTCTTCTCAACAACGCTCCCACTCACTTCTACTTCCAGAAGCAATACAGTGCGGTAGATGATGGCGCATATTTTCCCAAGAAAACCACTTGGGCAAAGTTCAAGAAATGCCACTAGGAAAAACCTGGGATTATCAGACTGAGTGGGAGGACAAGTGTCCATAAACAGTGGTATTCATACTGTTAGTCCCCTCTAGTGGGCTCCCGAGTGGCGCAGCGGTCTAAGGCACTGCATCTCAGCGCTAGAGGCATCACTGCAGACCCTGGTTCGATCCCAGGCTGTATCACAACTGGCCGTGATCAGGAGTGCCATAAGGCGGTGCACAATTGTCTGGGTCAGGGGAGGGTTTGGCTGGGGTAGACCATCATTGTAAAAAAAAAAAAAAAGTTGTTCTTAACTGACTTGCCTAGTTAAATAAAAAATACTGGAAACAGAATGGGCTTCTGAGTGTCAGGTAGCACCATCTACTGGAGACAGAAATATAACTCATCACTGTGCCAGTCAGTGCATGTTCCCCAGCACACCAGTGTCTCTATAGAGAGCACAGAGCAATTTAAAGTACATGCATCTTAAATGTCAGCCAGAGAACAGGTAAGATGAGTTTGTGGACTGGGTGGTAGCCTAGCGGTATAGAGGTTGGGCCAGTAACTGAAAGGTTGTTGGTTCGAATCCACGAGCTAACTAGGTCCGATGTGCCCTTGAGCAAGGTACTTAACCCTAATTGCTCTGGATAAGTGTGTTTGCTACTGTAAATGACCKAAAAAAGTATAATAAAAAAATCTGATGTTACACAGACACTACACTCAACATGGAGGATACGTATCATGTAGTTACTTGACACACAAGCATTAACCCAATTGTGCCATTCCACTGAATAAACCTTCGAGTCAATCTTCTCTTATTATGGTGGTGCTCTTTGTCTGGTAGGTCATAACTGGTGATAGTGACCTTGGTGTTGTCATTGTTCTCAGACGTCAGTCAGTGTCTCCTCTCCCTTCTCTTTGAGTCTGGACTACTGTCAGAACTCATGGGAGACAGGCCTCCATGTATCCCACTGTGGCACGCACCCTTCTGGGGTTTCTCCCGAGGAGACCACTGGCACATATACACATGCACATATACACACACAAACATTTGGTGCAGACTAATCACTAAATTACTATCTTATACTGAACAGGAACGGTGATATCGAAACGTCATCTGATCTCCACAAACACAAAGATAATCCTCCATGTTTCCTTTCCTCTTCAATTGTGGGAAAAAGAGCAAATCCATTAGTTCCTGGATAAAAGGATAAGCCCCCCTCAGGATTCAAATGAAATCAAACTTTATTTGTCACATGTGCTGAATACAACAAGTGTTGACCTTACCTTGAAATTCTTACTTACAAGCCCTTTACCAACAGTGCAGTTCAAGAAAGAGTTAAGAAAATGTTTACCAAAAAAACTAAAGTAAAAAAATAAGAAGTAACACAATAAAATAACAATAACGAGGCTATATACAGGGGGTACAGGTTAGTCGAGGTAATTTGTACAAGGAGGTAGGGGGTAGGGGTTACTAGTGACTAGTGATTCAGAGGAAACTCAAAGAAGCATTCAGGTCTGTGTCATTCAGACAAAGGTCGTTCCCCAAATACCGCTTTTAGCTAAAAAATAGTCCCAATCCCCCTTCTGTTTTCTTTCCGAGTGGCGTGAGAACCAGCTCCGGGGGCCTCGCCGACCTATGACAATCAAAGTGTGTGTGTTTGTCTCGGGGAAGTTCCCGAAGCCCTTACACACCAGGAAAGAAGGGAGTGGAGGCAGAGAATGTTGGAAAACAGAGGAGTGGACCTTTTTTGGTGTGTGTGTTCCTGGTGATGCGTAAGCTTTGTACTGGGGGGAAAGGGGGCCCCTGGTTTGGGAAAGGGGGATGTTAGTGTTGCACCTCTCACCCCATTGTGCGCGACCTGACACCCGTAGCAAAACAACGTGGTGCACCACCAAAAACAAGAAAAAAAGAATGTATTTGAAACTGCACATCTTACGTATGAAGACAGAGCATTAGCGCAAAACTGACTTTTTATTTGAGGTCCCATGTGCCAGTCTAGAGTAAACAATTTCAACACTTCCTATTAAACCTATGTCAAACACTCAACTTTTGAACACAAACTCCATGGTTAARGTGTAAATGAGGCTATATAAACCTCTTTGCCCTGTATACTTTTGTACCGGGTCTAGCCAAAGGTGTTTTATATAGGTTACTGACTATTCTTCTCTTATCTGGTCTAGCTTCTGGTGTTTATAAGTCATTTCTGGATACTGATAAACATGTTATACAAGTTATTTATCATCTCAACAGCCGAACAAAATTCAACCCCACAACATAATACATTCACTGTGTATCAATTCATACAAGTTGACCAAAAGGGAAAAACGTTCCGTGTACAACAACATAAGATACAGCCATGAGCATATGTTTTCTAAAAATAGCCCTTGAAGAGAAGTCGTTGCACGAGAACAGACATGGAGTCATCAGAGACCCGCCTGTGGATTCTTTTTCTCTCTGAGCGACTCAACTTGACTCGCTGTCAACAGGGTAAGAGAGACCCAACTTTACTGGTAACATGCAGTTCTGAYGTTCTGAACACATACATGTTCCACCCTCCATATACATGCACGCACACAAACAAACGTCCCTGGTATCAGAGCCACAATACTTCGGGACTTTAACTGGCTTGACCAAATGGGTTAAGAATAATATGATTTTTATAATAATCATCATTTTTATAAACATTGTAATCCAGATAAGCAGTTTAACCTAATATGACAAATATGTGAGCTTTTGACATTTAGCGGTTTATAAAAGGGGAATGTTTGGCCTAGTAAGTTGGTGTGGCACAGCTGAACAAAAGTTGAATGTACCACTTGAGCCAATAAGATAATAGAACCCATATTGTCTCACATTAATCATAAATAAACTGAAATGTTAAGAACTAAAGGAACTGAGAAAATTTTGGAAAGATCTCCAAAGCAAAGCCAAAAGATAGGCCTTCTTTGCTTTTGTTCACCGCCAACTGACTATACTGTTCCGCACTGTGGATGAACTCTTACCGGAACAAGCCTCTGTACCAGCCAACAAGAATCAGAGGTAAAAAGAACTTCAGCTATTAAAGCCGCTTCAAAAATTTACAGGATGTATACATGAAGAGTGAGAGTGTAGAAGTAACCGATATAACAGATACAAATAAATACACACACACACCACCCATACCCGTACAGTATCACCCACCCCACCTCCCACAAACACACCCACTCACACGCTTTGGCTTCACTTACTCAAGGGGGAACTGGAGGATCCTATCCTATCCAGCAGTGGTCCTGTGGTAACACACAAGCAGCCATGTATCAGATGAGCACTACAACGGCTCCAGAATGCCACCGTCCGTATACCCATAAACTCTGGCCGGGGCCGTGACGTCAGAGGCGCTTGTGACAGACGACTGGGAGAGGTAGATAAGCTACTGTGGTGGGCCCTGCTCAGGCCTGTCAAGAGAGTGCTACAACCCAATGGCTACACAGCTCAATCCTCTCACATCTAGTGTGGAACCTACTTCTCGTGGCCTCACTTTCTCCCCTGCCTCTCGTGGCCTCACTTTCACCCTCGCCTCTCGTGGCCTCACTTCCTCCCCTGCCTCTCGTGGCCTCACTTTCACCCTCGCCTCTCGTGGCCTCACTTCCACCCCTGCCACTCGTGGACTCACTTTCACCCTAGCCTCTCGTGACCTCACTTCCTCCCCTGCCTCTCGTGGCCTCACTTTCACCCTCGCCTCTCGTGGACTCACTTCCTCCCCTGCCTCTCGTGGACTCACTTCCTCCCCTGCCTCTCGTAGACTCACTTTCACCCCTGCCTCTCGTGGCCTCACTTTCTCCCCTGCCTCTCGTGGACTCACTTTCACCCCTGCCTCTTGTGGCCTCTTGTGCTTTTGGAAAGGAAATAACTCCCCTCAAATGTTGACAGTTGAAAGAAACTTCTGTGAAAATTGAAGTCCAAGCTCTTTAAAAGACTTGCATTTACCTGAAGTGCTTTTCTCTTGGTTTTGAAGTGCTCTTCTATGGCAGTAACTCACCCAAACCACCACCCATTTGTATTACCATCTGCTTTCATTTGCTATGACACAAACATTACCCATTGGGACATTGCCAACCTGCAACTCATGACTACTTACTATGATACCATCAGCTCTGCTCAATCCCATGACCTAGGCGAGGAGGCAAGAAGGCATGAAATGAATGAAGTGTCATGAAGTGAAAAAAGTGGTATTCCAGCATGAGCCCTTTCCCCTATCTCCACAGGTGGGTATTACAGTATGGAACTTTAGCCGGTAGGACTCTGCTTGCGTGCTGGGTATCTCTTAGCAATTAGCTAGTGCTTGTCCTCTCAAATCTCTCCGTTAGAGGAGGCCAGCCCTGGCTTGACCTCTGTGGTATGACCCTCTTCTTTCTCTCCCGTGTTTCATTATTGTCCTCTTAGAATGGGATCAACATGCTCTTTCCCAATGGAAAGGGAAAAATCACACTGTTGCTACCTCGCAGTCCAAACAAGGTGCATAAAATCAAGAACAAACTGAACAAACAAATCGGCGAGAGATATTCAGCCATTCTTGGAGGAAAATGGAAGTTCATTAAAAGCTCATCAGGCAAAAGACAAGTATTCTGTCAAGCCCTCTCAGTGTGAATGACACAAAGTTTGACAGACTGTGATGTCATCAGTGGAAGTGAAAGCGCTGGCCATGAGAGAAAATACTAATAGTWGTTTCTTGAATAAGGGGTATTTCCAGCGATTTCCCTGTCTTTGCAGTCTATGGGAGGAATGTGTATAATATGTTGCGTGGAAAAAACACTCCCTTGTAAAAGAAAATTAAGAAAGGAAAAAAATGAAGGGTGTGGCATTGGCTGCATGGAGGCATATGACGGGGGGAAAACAGGAGCGGTAAACATTTGGTTAAAGGAGGAAGGGAGGGAGGGGTGGGGTGGAGGGAACGAGGGAGGGGTGGAGAGCCAAGGCAGGGAGGCTCTGATCTCTGCTCCCACATCAAAGGGAGAGAGTGTGTGTGTGTCCTGTCTGTAAGCAGGGACTCCCGTTTGAAGGTGGCTTGTATGTCGTGAGACTGACGTCAATCACATCTGGACGAGTCGTCATGTAAAGCCACAGACGTAAGCCAGAGAGCAGGCCAGCTGCTCATAGGCACATTTAGATACCCACTAAGATACAGCACACACACTTCGGGGGTAGTACGAGTTGACGATGTAGTCAGACGCAAACCTTGACGTTTTTTCAATTCAATACCTTTTCCAATTGGAAATAGGATATTTCAATGTGTTGAAATGTACCCGAACCAAGTGCTTATGGTCTTGGCCAATCTGAAGGGGTTTCAGCTACAGGGATAGGACTTTGGTGACTACATACACTATATATAGTTGAAGTCAGAAGTTTACATACACTTAGGTTGGAGTCATTAAAACTCGTTTTTCAACCACTCCACAAATTTCTTGTTAAAAATCTATAGTTTTGGCAAGTCGGTTAGGACATCTACTTTGTGCATGACACAAGAAATTTTTCCAACAATTGTTTACAGACAGATRATTTCACTTATAACTCACTGTATCACAACTCCAGTGGGTCAGAAGTTTACATACACTAAGTTGACTGTGCATTTAAACAGATTGGAAGATTCCAGAAAATTATGTCATGGCTTTAGAAGCTTCTTATAGGCTAATTGACATAATTTGAGTCAATTGGAGGTGTACCTGTGGATGTATTTCAAGGCCTACCTTCAAACTRAGTGCCTCTTTGCTTGACATCATGGAAAAATCTAAAGAAATCAGCCAAGACCTCAGAAAAACAATTATAGACCTCTACAAGTCTGGTTCATCATTGGGAGCAATTTCCAAACGCCTGAAGGTACCACGTTCATCTGTACAAACAATAGTACGCAAGTATATGGGAACCACGCAGCCGTCATACCGCTCAGGAAGGAGACGCGTTCTGTCTCCTAGAGATGAACGTACTTGGGTGCGAAAAGTGCAAATCAATCCAGAACAACAGCAAAAGACCTTGTGAAGATGCTGGAGGAAACAGGTACAAAGTAATCTATAGCCACAGTAAAATTAATCCAATATCGACATAACCTGAAAGGCCGCTCAGCAAGGAAGAAGCCACTGCTCCAAAACCGCCATAAAAAAAGCCAGACTATGATTTGCAACTGCACATGGGGACAAAAATCATACTTTTTGGAGAAATGTCCTCTGGTCTGATGAAACAAAAATAGAACTGTTTGGCCATAATGACCATCGTTATGTTTGGAGGAAAAAGGGGAAGGAACACCATCCCAATAGTGAAGCACGTGGTGGCAGCATCATGTTGTTTGGGTGCTTTGCTGCAGGAGGGACTGGTGCACTTCACAAAATAGATTGCATCATGAGGAAGGACAATTATGTGGATATATTGAAGCAACATCTCAAGACATCAGTGAGGAAGTTAAAGCTTGGTCGCAAATGGGTCTTCCAAATGGACAATGACCCCAAGCATACTTCCAAAGTTGTGGCAAAATGGTTTAAGGACAACAAAGTCAAGGTATTGGAGTGGCCATCACAAAACCCTGACCTCAATCCTATAGAAAATGTGTGGGTAGAACTGAAAAAGCGTGTGCGAGCAAGGCCTACAAACCTGACTCAGTTACAGCAGCTCTGTCTGGAGGAATGGACCAAAATTCACCCAAATTATTGTGGGAAGCTTGTGGAAGGCTACCCGAAACGTTTGACCCAAGTTAAACAATTTGAAGGCAATGCTACCAAATACTAATTGAGTGTATGTCAACTTCTGACCCACTGGGAATGTGATGAACAAAATAAAAGCTGAAATAAATCATTCTCTCTACTATTATTCTGACATTTCACATTCTTAAAATAAAGTGGTGATCCTAACAGACCTAAGACAAGGAATTCTTTACTAGGATTAAATGTCAGGAATTGTGAAAAACTGAGTTTAAATGTATTTGGCTAAGGTGTATGTAAACTTCCGACTTCAACGGTATACAAGTATGTGGACACCCCTTCAAATTAGTTGATTCAGCTATTGCACACACACCCATTGCTGACAGGTGTATAAAATCGAGCACACAGTCATGCAATCTCCATAGACAAACATTAGCAGTAGAATGGCCTTACTGAAGAGGTCAGTGACTTTCAACATGGCACCGTCATAGGATGCCAGCTTTCCAACAAGTCAGTTCGTCAAATTTCTGCCTTGGTCAACTGTACCTATTGATAGTGTGAAGTGGAAACGTCTAGGAGCAACAACGGCTCAGCCGCGAAGTGGTAGGCTACAGAAGTACACAGAACGGGACTGCCGAGTGCTGAAGCATGTAGCGAGTAAAAACCGTCTGTCCTTGGTTGCCACACTCGCTACCGAATTCCAAACTGCCTCTGGAAGCAACGTCAGCACAAGAACTGCTCGTCGGGAGCTTCATGAAATGGGTTTCCGTGGCCGAGCAGCAGCACACAAGCCGAAGATCACCATGTGTAATGCCAAGCGTCGGCTGGAGTGGTTTAAAGCTCACCGCCATTGGACTCTGGAACAGTGGAAACGTGTTCTCTGGAGGGATGAATCACACTTCACCATCTAGCAGTCCGACGGACGTATCTGGGTTTGGCGGATGCCAGGACAACGCTACTTGCCCGAATGCATAGTGCTAACTGTAAAGTTTAATGGAGGAGGAATAATGGTCTAGGGCTGTTTTTCATGGTTCAGGCTAGGCCCCTTAGTTCCAGTGAAGGGAAATCTTAACGCTACAGCATACAATGTCATTCTAAGCGATTCTGTGCTTCCAACTTTGTGGCAACAGTTTAGGGAAGGCCTTTTCCTGGTTCAGCATGACTATTCCCCCATGCACAAAGCGAGGTCCATACATAAATGGTTTGTCAAGATCAGTGTGGAAGTGCCTGACCTCACTAATGCTCTTGTGGCTGAATGAACGCAAATTCCAGCAGCAACGTTACAACATCTAGTGGAAAGCCTTCCCAGAAGAGCGGAGGCTGTTATAGCAGCAAGGGMGGACCAACTCCATATTAATGCCCATCATTTTGGAATGAGATGTTCGACGAGCAGAGACCCGTCTGTGGATTATTTTTCTCTCTGAGCGACTCAACTTGACTTGATACTTTTGGTCATGTAGTGTAAGTAGGCCTGACTAATCTTATTGATTATGTTGGGTAAGGTACGTGGGGAACTGATTAGCACTAACATGGAAACTCTTAATCTAATGGCACACCGTGTAAGGATGAGGTGATTGCCATTAACTTGTGCTGAATGGTTAAGGGATGATACATGGGTTAGACTGCTCAGGTCATAAACTAATTAAGCCCTATCAGAAACCTGCAGCCCTCTTCCCACAAGTTATATTGATGAGTAAACCCCCCAACCATGTACTCAGAATAGACACACGCGCAGACAGACACACACACACACACACACAACCTCCCTTCCCCCCACACACCATCCACAAACACACACCCTCTGCGTCCTGCCAGCTGAGTCTGATTAGGGCCCCAGCGGGCCAGGTCTTGATTTGTCCCTTTGCATCGACCCCCTTTGCATCTACCCCCGAGCGGCCACAATTAGGCAGGCGGGCCATGGAACATGAGCGCTCAACGGGCAGAGCAGGACTCAGAGCAGGGCTCGCCATGGAACAAACAAGCTCAGGGGAGCAGGGGTGCTCTCCTCTAATAAGACTCATATGGCTTTAATAGGTGCCTTTCAATAAACAAGTGATTGAGCCCTGGTGTGAGGCAGGTTCCTCCACTTCCTTTTCACATTAAGACTTCGCAGCCAAGAAGAGGAAGACTGAGGCACACTGGGCATGATGTCCTCTTGTCACATGTGCCTGGTGTCTCTTAGGAAGGAAACATAAAATTGTCTGTCCCCTTTCTGTGAGAATGTTTGTTTGATGAGACCCTCAAATTTTTGGGGCCCTGAGCAAATTGTTGGTCTTGTGAGTGGCAACTTGAATGTTGTAAGAATTTTGTACAACTTCCGGAGCACGTTCACAGTGAACATTTGAGGCTGTACCATTACAGTTTTAGACAGTAGCCAATGGGCTATTGTGGCTATTTAGGCATAATGTAGGCCTACCAACAAAACCAATGGAGCAAATCACATAACATTTTCACACGGAAATAGCTTTTGATTTCTATGAAATAGCCTACAGTATATGTGGTGTTCAATGCAGGCCTACATTGCATGAGACTTTTAGAAACGTTTTTACATTATGAAGTGCTTGACTAATTATTTTTTATTTGGTCTGTAACACCATGGGCCATATAGGTGACTGTAAATTGCATTGTATAGTGTTATATGATGCAAGAAACCACTTAAAAAAATGAATTGTATTATTATTACCATACAGCGAATTAGACAATGTAGGCTACCCCTCTGTCTATTGGATTATGTGCATATTCAAGCCTGTCTCAAAAAACAACACTACTGCTTTAATTAAGACATAAGCTTTTTACCTGACTGGCTTTAAAAGACAGCTTGAAATGTAGCCTACACGTTTTGTGCTCTTGTATGAAGCGGTAACTCTCCATTGCTGACCTATACTTATCTATAKCTGGGCTAATAAATCGCTATCTAGCAAAGAATATCAACAAATGTCCACACGCGCGGCTCTGATCTGAAAAGCCAMTCTCTCGCGGGTGATTGAAAGACCGCTCGTGGGCTACACCCGCCAATAGAATTCTACTCCGTTGCGCTCTGGCTCTGCGTACAACAAAATCACAGACTCAATCTTGCAAAGTTAGATTCGTTTTGTTTTGTTGCATTGAAAATTGGCTGATATAATGTTGATTCGATCACAGAAAAAACGTTGATCAATATAGTGCAAACTAATGGGGCGAACTCAGTGAAGTTCAATCTCTTGCGTCRCTGCGCGGCATGGCATTTCTTCTGGGCGGCAGTCCTGGAGGAGGTGTGCGGCTGCGCAGGCGCGCAGTTTAGAGAGAATATTATTGTTGGTGACAGTGTTGAGGGTTTGGGCAGAAAGTGTAGACAGAGAGGCTGCGGTGGCTTGTGTGTGTTGTTATATTCTCAAACAAGCACATCCGCACACACACACTTTCTCACAGTCCTACCTCTGTGCCAGAGGCCCCAAGTCATCGACCACAGAGGTTGAGGCGTTTGAGAGTGGGTGTGCGTTGACGTCACCAGTGGTTTCTGAGGCGTTGGAGCAAGGCTGTGCAGATAAACTAGCACAGTGGGGCTTGATGGACACCAGATAAGACCACTCCACAGGTTTTAACCCAGTCAGCATGGGGCATTGTTTGCTACCAAATTTGTTCTTGTTATGCAAAACGGAACTGGTGACGTCAACGCATTCTGTTCAAACCAGTAAGCAGGTAGCTTGGATGAGTCAAATGTACTCAACAAAACAATGACTGTAGAGGGGAACAAAAGAAAACTCAATATCTTGTTGGAAATTCAGACATTTTGATGCAAGTGTTTGTCTCATCCTAAAAGCTAAGGTATTGGTTTTGACTGAGTAGAGCACTCAGTCAAGAAGATATAGGAGGGAATGGCATTGAAAGAAAGTATTCACACCCATCGACTTTTTCCAAATTTTGTTGTGTTACAGCCTGAATTTAAAATGGATTAAATGTAGATTTTTTTGGTCACTGGCCTACATTCAATACCCCATAAAGTCATAGGGGAATTATGTTTTCCAAAATTTGTACTAATGATCAAAAAATGAAAAGCTGACATGTCTTGAGTCAATAAGTATTCAACCCCTTTGTTATGGCAATCCTAAATAAGTTCAGCAGTACATTTTTGCTTAACAAGTCAAATAATAAGTTGCATGGACTCACGGTGTGTGCAACAATAGTGTTTAATTAACATTATTTTTTGAATGTTTACCTCATCTCTGTACCCCACACTTACAATTATCTGTAAGGTCTCTCAGTCTCTCAGTACATTTCAAACACAGATTCAACCACAAAGACTAAGTAGGTTTTCCAATGCCTCGCAAAGAAGGACCACTATTGGTAGTTGGGTAAAAAATGTTTAAAAAAAAGACATTGAATATCCCTTTGAGCATTGTGAAGTTATTAATTATACTTTGGATGGTGTATTAATATACCCAGTCACAACAAATATACAGGAGTCCTTCCTAACTCAGTTGCCGGAGAGGAAGGAAACCACTCAGCGATTTCACCATCAGGTCAATGGTGACTTTAAAACAGTTACATAGTTTAATGACTGTGATAAGAGAAAACTGAGAAGGGAAAAGAAGGAAGCCTGTACAGAATAAAAAATATTCCAAAACATCCATCCCGTTTGTACCACTTCCCGAGTGGCCTAGTTACAGTTTTGACTTAAATCAGCTTGAAAATCTATGGCAAGACTTGAAAATGGCTGTCGAGCAATGATCCTCTTCGGCGCCATAGTACGATGGTAGTACGAAGAGGATGGCTGACATTTTACATGCTCCTAACCAACTGTGCTATTTTGTTAGTTTTCTTTAACGTTGTTTGTAACTTATTTTTTAAAATTATTTTGTGCATAATGTTGCTGCTACCGTCTCTTAGAACAGCGATTACTCACCATGAACTGGAAGAAACGTTTTCCTTTAATGAGTTCGACGAGAAGGATATATTTCTTTCCCAGGAAATGGCTCAAATCCCAGTCATTTGCGTGACGAAAAGACAGAGGAAAAGGGGGCACAGGTCCGGCTGCCTTCTGAGAATCCGTAGGCAAGCGAGTAAAGTCCTACTTCCATCCGTTCTACTGGTTAACATGCAATCATTGGAAAATAAAATTGATGAACCTACGATTCTGCCCCTAAAGAAGTCTTGAGGTATTGCTCGCCTGAGGTAGAGTACCTTATGATAAGCTGTAGACCACACTATCTACCAACAGAGTTCTATATCTATATTATTCGTAGCTGTCTATTTACCACCACAGACCGATGCTGGCACTAAGATCGCACTAAACCAACTCTATTAGGCCATAAGCATACAAGAAAATGCTCATCCAGAAGCGGCACTCCTAGTGGCTGGGGACTTTAATGCAGGCAAATTTAAATCAGTTTTACAAATTTTTCATCAAAATATCACATGTGCAACCAGAGGGAAAACAACTCCAGACCACCTTTACTCCACACACAGAGATGCATACAAAGCTCTCCACCGCCCTCCATTCGGCAAATCTGACCGTAATTCTATCCTCCTCATTCCTGCTTACAAGCAAAAACTAAAGCAGGAAGTACCAGTGACTTGCTCAATACGGAAGTGGTCAGATGACGCGGATGCTACGCTACAGGACTGTTTTGCTAACACCGACTGTAATATGTTGCGGGATTCATCCAATGGCATTGAAGAGTATACCACCTCAGTCATCGGCTCCATCAATAAGTGCATCGACGATGTCGTCCCCACAGTGACTGTACGAACATATCCCAACCAGAAGCCATGCAGGCAACATCCACGTCGAGCTAAAGGCTAGAGCTTTTTTTTTTTCAAGGAGCAGGACACTAATCCGGACGCTAATAAGAAATCCGGCTATGCCCTCAAACGAACCATCAAACAAGCAAAGTGTCAATACAGGATTCAGATTGAATCCTACTACACCGGCTCTGACGGTCATCGGATGTGGCAGGGCATGAAAACTATTATGAACTACAAAGGGAAAGCCAGACGCGAGCTGCCCAGTGACGCGAGCCTACCAGACGAGCTAAATGCCTTTTATGTCCCTTCGAGGCAAGCAACACTGAAGCATGCATGAGAGCACCAGCTGTTCTGGATGACTGTGTGATAACGCTCTCGTTAGCCGATTTGAGCAAGACCTTTAAACAGTTCAACATTTACACTGGCGGGGCCAGACGCATTACCAGGACGCGTACTCAAAGCATGTGCGGACCAACTGGCAAGTGTCTTCACTGACATTATCAACCTCTCCCTGACAGATTCTGTAATACCTACATGTTTCAAGCAGACCACCATAGTCCCTGTGCCCAAGGAAGCCAAGGTAACCTGCCTCAATGATTAGCGCCCCGTAGCACTCACGTCGGTAGCCATGAAGTGCTTTGAAAGGCTGGTCATGGCTCACAACAGCATCCTTCCCACTCCAATTTGCATACCGCCCCAACAGATCCACAGATGACGCAATCTCAATCGCACTCCACACTGCCCTTTCCCACCTGGACAAAAGGAACACCTATGTGAGAATGCTGTTCATTGACTACAGCTCAGCATTCAACACCATAGTGCCCACGAAGCTCATCACTAAGCTAAGTACCCTGGGACTAAACACCTCCTTCTGCAACTGGATCCTGGACTTCCTGACGGGCCCGCCCCCAGATGGTAAGGGTAGGCAACAACACGTCTGTCACGCTGATCCTCAACATTGGGGCCCCTCAGTGGTGTGTACTTAGTCCCCTCCTGTACTCCCTGTTGACCCATGACTGCATGGCCAAACACAACTCCAACACCATCATTAAGATTGCCGACAACATAACAGTGGTAGACCTGACCACCGACAACGATGAGACAGCCTATAGGGAGGAGGTCAGAGAACTGGCAGTGTGGTGCCAGGACAACAACCTCTCCCTCAACGTGAGCAAGACAAAGGAGCTGATCGTGAACTACAGGAAAAGGAGGGCTGAACAGGTCCCCATTAACATTGACAGGGCTGTAGTGGAGCGGGTCGAGAGCTTCAAGTTCCTCTGTGTCCACATCATCAACAAACTATCATGGTCCAAACACACCATGACATTCGTGAAGAGGGCACAACAAAACCTTTTCCCCCCTCAGGAGACTGAAAAGATTTGGCATGGGTCCCCAGATCCTCAAAAAGTTCTACAGCTGCACCATCCAGAGCATACTGACCGGTTGCATCACCGCCTGGTATGACAACTGCTCGGCATCTGACCGTAAGGTGCTAGAGGGTAGTGCGTACGGCCCAGTACATCACCGGGGCCAAGCTTCCTGCCATCCAGGACCTATATAATAGGCTGTGTCAGAGGAAAGCTCATAAAATTGTCAGAGACTCCAGTCACCCAAGTCATAGACTGTTTTCTCTGCTACCGCACGGCAAGCGGTACCGGAGCGCCAAGTCTAGGACCAAAAGGCTCCTTAACAGCTTCTACCCCCAAGCCATAAGACTGCTGAACAATTAATCAAATGGCCCGCTCCATTTGTTTTGTACACTGCTGCTACTCGCTGTTTATTATCTATGCAGTGTCACTTCATTCCTACCTACATGTACAAATTACCTCAACTGACCTGTATCGCACACTGACTTGGTACCGGAAACACCTGTATATAGCCTTGTAGTTGTTATTTTATTATGTTACTTTTTATGACTATTTTTTACTTTAGTTTATTTGGTAAATATTTTCTTAACTCTTCTTGAACTGCGCTGTTGGTTAAGGGCTTGTAAGTAAGCATTTCACGGTAAGGGCTACACTTGTATTCGGTGCATGTGACAAATAAAGTTTGATTTGATTTGATCAATAAGCAGCTTGACAGAGCTTGAAGAAATGTAAAAAGAATAATGTGCAAATATTGTACAATCCAGGTGTGCAAAGCACTTAGAGACTTACCAAAGACTCATAGCTGTAATCACTGCCAAAGGTGATTCTAACATGTATTAAATCAGGGGGTTGAATACTTATGTAATCAAGATATATTAGTGTTTTATTTTTCATAAATTTTGTACAAATGTTTGAATTTTTCTCCCACTTTTGAGTAGATTGTTGACAAAAATATCAAATCAATTTTAATCCCACTTTCTAACACAACAACATGTGAAGAAAATAGCTGGAGACAAATGTGAAACCAGCCATATGGCAGCAAACTGAAGAATATCAACATATCAACTTTCCCACAGTAAAGTTTATGAAATCTGTGCCAGTATGCATAATTTAAATTGTAGACTTGCAGGGATGGGCACTCTCAAATGTCTTAATTATAGGCTACCCTGGCTTTCTCGGTTTCCTATTTCTATCATGTTAAATATTATTTACTGTTAGTTCCCTTCAGCATACATTATCATTACATGTAATTACATTGTTATGTTTACCTTCAATTGCTTCCTTTGTAAACGGCGTCGCGGCCATGTGGTTGTTGCTGAGGATCATTAGTAACAGTTGATCAAAAAAAATAGATGTTAAATTAAATCATTATGGAGGGAGGTGCAGACCAAACCGTAACAGTTTGAACGTGACACATGGTGCAATACTTGGTTGTGTCATCACACAGTTCCACGGTTAGTGCAGGCAACAGACGAGGGTATAATCTACTATTGTACACTATTCTCCCTATTATAATTATATGTACAGTACACTAATGTACACCCATTACACACCTTCATAAGGTAAGTCTGAATACCAACTACTGGGAAGTGCGTAGGAAAGGCGTGTGTGCATTTGAAAGGCGTAATTTCCTACGTCAGAATCGGGCCCAAAGTTAAAACATGTTTTTAGAAATGTTTGCAAATGTATTGAAAAATAAATACAGAAATATCTTATTTACATAAGTATTCACATCGCTGTAGAGCACAGGTGTCAAACTCATTCCATGGAGGGCCGAGTGTCTGCGGGTTTTCGCTCCTCCCTTGTACTTGATTGATGAATTAACATCACTAATTAGTTAGGAACTCCCCACACCTGGTTGTCTAGGGCTTTATTGAAAGGAAAAAACAAAAACCTGCAGACACTAGGCCCTCCGTGGAATGAGTTTGACACCCCTGCTGTAGAGGCACCTTTCGCGGTGATTACAGCTTTGAGTCTTCTTGGGAATGTCGTATCAGCTTTGCACATCTGGATTCTGAGATTTTCTCCCATTCTTCCTTGCAGATTTTCTCAAGATATGTTACATTAGATGGGGTGAACAACAATCTTCAAGTCTATCAACAGATTTACAATGGGATTCAAGTCTGGGCTTTGGCTGGGCCACTCAAGGACTTTCACATTCTTGTTCTGATGCTATTCCAGCATTGCGTTGGCTGTATGCTAGGGGTCATTGTCCTGTTGGAACATAAATCTTCSCCCCAGTTTAAAATTGTTTGCACTCTGAAGCGTGTTCTCATCAAGGATCTGCCTGTATTTGGCTCCATTCATTGTTCCCTCTATCCTTACCAGTCTCCCAGTCCTTGCCGTTGAAAAGCACCCCCATAGCATGATGCTGCCACCACCATGCTTCATGGTAGGGATGGTGTTAGGCAGTTGATGAGCTGTGCCTGGTTTTCTCCAGACATAGAGCTTTGCATTCAGTTCAATTTTTGTCTCATCATACCACAGCATCTTTTGCCTTATGCTCTCAGAGTCTTTTACATCTTTTTGCAAACTCCGGGCGTGCTGTCATGTGCCTTTTTCCTAGGATTGGCTTCCGTCTGTCCTCTCTCCCATAAAGCCCAGATTGGTGAAGTGCTGTAGAGACGGTTGTCCTTCTGCCAGTTTCTCCCATCTCAGGCAAGGAACTCTGTAGTTCTGTCAGAGTGGTCATTGGGTTCTCGGTCACCTCTCTGACCAAGGTCCTTCTTGCCAGGTGCTCAGTCTGGTCAGATGGCCAGCTCTAGGCAGAGTCTGAGAAGTTCCATATTTCTTATATTTCCCAATGGAGACCACTGTGCTCTTGGAAACTTTCGACACTCTAAAAATGGTTTTATACCTTGCTCCAGATATATGCATCATCACAATTCAAACTAAGAGATTTACGAACAGATCCTTCGACTTCATGGTATAGTTTATGCTCTGACATGGATTGTCAACTGTGGGACCTTACATAGACAGGTGTGTTTCTTTCCAAATCATGTCCAAGCAATTGAAGTGGCCACAGGTGGACTCCAATCAAGTTATAGTGACATCTCAAGGATGACCAAAAGAAATTGGGGTGTGAACACTTACACTACCAGTCAAAAGTTTTAGAACACCCACTCATTCAAGGGTTTTTCTTTATTTTCCATCCCATCTGGTTTGGGCTTAGTGGGACTTTCATTTGTTTTTCAACAGGACAATGACCCAACACACCTCCAGGCTGTGTAAGGCCTATTTTACCAAGAAGGAGAGTGATGGAGTGCTGCATCAGATGACCTGGCCTCCACAATCCCCTGACCTCAACCCAATTGAGATGGTTTGGGATGAGTTGGACAGCTGAGTGAAGGAAATGCAGCCAACAAGTGCTCAGCATATCTGGGAACTCCTTCAAGACCACTGGAAAAGCATTCCAGGTGAAGCTGGTTGAGAGAATGCAGGTTGAGAGTGTGCAAAGCTGTCATCAAGGCAAAGGGTGGCTATTTGAAGAAACTCAAATCTAAAATATATTTTGATTTGTTTAACACTTGTTTGGTTACTACATGATTCCATATGTGTTATTTCATAGTTTTGAGGTCTTCACTATTATTTTAGAAAGTAGAAAATAGTAAAAATAAAGAAAAACCCTTGAATGAGTAGGTTTTCTAAAACTTTTGACCGGTAGTGTATGTAAATGAGATATTTCTGTATTTCATTTTCAATACATTTGCAAACATGTTTTCACTTTGTCATTTTGGAGTATGGTGTGGAGATGGGTGAGTTTGTTTTTTGTTTTTGTCCATTTTAAATTCAGGCTGTAAAACAACAAAATGTGGAATAAGTCAAGGGGTATGAATACTTTCTGAAGGCACTATACTCTCTGTGACTCAGACTGCCATTGGAATAAGCTGCTGCAAGTACATGGGATATTCCACAGGAGCCTAGTCACAAATAGACGTGGACATGCAACCAACACAACACCTCACTTCTAAGGGGGGCTCCCGAGTTGCCCAGCGGTCTAAGGCACTGCATCTCAGTGCTAGAGGCATTACCACAGACCCTGGTTCGATCAAGTTTATTTTATTTTATATAGCCCTTCGTACATCAGCTAATATCTCGAAGTGCTGTACAGAAACCCAGCCTAAAACRCCAAACAGCAAGCAATGCAGGTGTAGAAGCACGGCGGCTAGGAAAAACTCCCTAGAAAGGCCAAAACCTAGGAAGAAACCAGGCTATGATGMGTGGCAAGTCCTCTTCTGGCTGTGCCGGGTGGAGATTTACATTTACATTTAACATTTAAGTCATTTAGCAGACGCTCTTATCCAGAGCGACTTACAAATTGGTGCATTCACCTTATGATATCCAGTGGAACAACCACTTTACAATAGTGCATCTAACTCTTTTAAGGGGGGGGGGGGGGGGGMMYMAAGGATTACTTTATCCTATCCTAGGTATTCCTTAAAGAGGTGGTGTTTCAGGTGTTTCCGGAAGGTGGTGAGATTATAACAGAACATGGCCAAGATGTTCAAATGTTCATAAATGACCAGCATGGTCAAATAATAATCAGGAGTAAATGTCAGTTGGCTTTTCATAGCCGATCATTAAGATCGGGCTGTATCCAGGCTGTATCACAACCGGCCGTGATTGGGAGTCCCATAGGGTGGCACACAATTGGCCCAGCGTTGCCCGGGTTAGGGTTTGGCCGGGGTAGGCCGTCATTGTAAATAAGAATTTGTTCTTAATTGACTTGCCTAGCTAAATACAGGTTAAATAAAACATTTAAAATAATAATCTCAGTTATTTCAGTTACCCATGCCTACCTGCTAATATCCAGCTTGTGTCCTATCATTTTCAGTTCATCATTTGGTTACCACTCATGCTTCTGCTCACCACATTCACATCATTGAGGTCTAGCAGGAAGCAGCACCTTATGAAAAGGTAGTCAAACGGTTTTRATCTGAATCACATGTGAGCTGGCTGCTCATTATGGGATGTATCCAATATCACCACACATTACTCATCAGACTGGGTTATTCTACAAAATAACTCGCTATTGTTCATAGTCTAAGCAAAACTTACCTATACAGTCATGCAATAGTATTATACTTAATAGTACTATCAGTAATATTATACTAATATTAGAGATTAAAACAGACCAATGGGATCAGGAGAATGTTCTAGCAAATATAGAGAAGGTCCAGTGTGGAGCTGGACATGAGACAAGATTGGACAAGATGAGACGAGGGATGCTTGCCAAAGACTGAACCCAACTAGGAGAGAGGAGGAGGCCTTCTGACACTCCATTCTCTTCAGCAGCCACAAACGTCAAGAGCTGCATTTCCTGTGCGTATAAATCATATCCACAGCATTAACTATAAATAATCAAGTTGTGCCCAAAGCATTAATATTGAAAAGCACTGCATTGGAAGGAGGGCTGCTTGTTGGCATTAGCGGAAACTAAAATGATGAGAGAGAGGCTAGTTAGAGGATTTGGAAGATTATACAGTATACATAGTTTTTCTCTAAACAGATTTTTACTGTGTTATTAGTTGCATATGTTCAATTCATCGGGCCACCACGCCGGCCTATAAATACGCCTGACTCAACGTTCATTAGACGTTGCCTTTGAAGTGTTTTAAACATTTGGGCCTGACATTATAAACAGACTTTGTTTCCGCGGTGAAGGGGTTTGTCGTCATGCGTTTTCAAATGTCAGATACAGAATTAGTTTTGCTTCTTTAAACTGGAGCACTGAGACTAACGTGAACGCGAGTCCCCGGGGTACAAACTATATAGCTAACATAATGGTCTCTTTCACATATTGCCATCTGTTGAGTGTGGTGTGGTGTGAGCCGCACGTGAACGTGTGAATGCCATTAGTGGTAATAAGTCTGTCACAGACCAGAAGACCTCTGAATTCACCTGTGCTGAGAAGCCATGTGTTCTTCATTAAAAGAAACCCTCTGGCCACATCATTCTAGCCTGACAGTCATAGTCCAGTCACAGTCATGGCTATATCCACAGCTACGTCACTGAGAAACATCCTAATACCAAACAAAGTCATAACAAAGTTTTCTTTTTAAAAGCTCCCATGACTTATAAGATTCAGCATAGCTTGTGGTAACAAAGGGTGACACAAAACCAGCACCAAGATAGGATGAAAGAGCTGTGTTAAAGTGAAACTGGCCTAAAAGCACACAGATGTGTGTGGGTGCTGAAAATGAAACTGTAACGTCTGCGTCCAACTCACACTCCCAAACATTTAGATCCCCGGAACGCAGCCCACTTTCCAGCTCACTCTCCAGATCCCAATTACCGGAATTCTAATCACCTGTTCACACAACTGCATGTCATCATCCCACACTGTTTCGTTCAGTTCCTTGCACCCCATCACTGTGGGGTATTGTTTGTTTTGAGACACACTTCTTTCGGAGTGCCGTTTTTTCCCCGTCCTTCACTCCTCCCGTGTATGATAGTTTTTGCCTGCCTCACTCACAACTCCTTTGGCCTATTCCTTGCCTGTACTGTTGCCATTTTGGACCTACCGTGTATGACCTTCTGCCTGCCCCTGGACCTAGCTACCTGCCTCCTCCTATGGCCCCCTCCAATAAACACCTGCTGCGTTCTGCACTTGAAAAATGCTCTGTCTCCTATCGTGTTCATTACAGACACATGGACAATTCCAGGGTAAAGGAATTGCGCTGAGACTCACTTTCAATTTATGCCAAACAAAATCCATTGATTTCAAAGTTTAACAAACCATACAACTCTGCCCATAAGGACTACTTTGAACAATTTGAACAGAACATTTTACAAAAACACATTTACTGGAAGAATTGTGCCGATCAAAGTTTGGGAACAGAATATCATTTTTTTTGTGTTACCACGTTTTCCAAAAACTCTTAAATATCTGCTCCGAATTAAGATTTTTTTAAATTCTGCAGAAAAAAATGGGGTGTCAGCTATGACATTTACACCTGTTCTCTTTTGGTTATTGATCAACAGTATTGAACTACAGTAAGTGAAGTGGATTTACACCTGGTAATGGAATTTCATCAGGTGTCCCTGATCTGTACTACCCAGAAATGCATAATTATGGATATGAATGTAATTCTCTTCATGGGGATGTATCCTAAATAGGTACAAAAGGTATAAATATGCAATACCCTCCTTTGCATATTTGGGTATTTTTATACACAATGGCTGTTATTTTAATGAGCTTTGCCCGCAAACAAGACCAAATTTGGGACCGAACCAAATCTAAACAAATCATGGACGTCTATGTTTTACAAGTTTGGACATCAAAGCACAACACAGTAGTGCACAGTAGAGTACAGTTCAGTACAATACAGTACAGTATACTGTACTCAACTCTAGCGTGCTCTACTGAACTATACTCAACTCTTTATGTTTTAACTTTACTGTACTCTACTGTGCTCTCCACACTTGTGAAACATAGACATCTATGATTGGTTCAGATTTGGTCGGGTCCAACTGAGACAAATCTGAACGAATCTGAACGTCTTTGTTTGGGGCATATCAAGGCCGGTCCGGAACGGACCAAAAATCAACATCTGTAGATGTTGAAATTAAAACTGGTCCGGTCCGGACAATACCAAAAAAAATAACAACGTCTGTGTATGTTGGAATCAAGGCCAGGGCGGACTGACCAAATTTCAACTACTTTTCAATGTTCATGCAAGTCCAGTGTCAGTCGGTAAGGATGCTGGTTACAGTAAATGGAAAGAGAGGGGGTCATGGGTAGGTGTGAGTAAGAGCCGGGAGAGGTGACATTAACTGGAGAGAGAGAAGAGAGAGAGAAGAGAGAGGCAGAGAGAGAGAGAGAGAGAGAGTGTTAATTTGTATTGTTTATTTCACTTTTGTATAATATCTACCTCACTTGCTTTGGCAATGTTAACACATGTTTCCCATGCCAATAAAGCCCCTTGAATTGAAATTGAATTGAATTGAGAGAGAGAAGGAGAGAGAGAGGGAAGGAGGGGTTGTCCAGACGGTTCTTTACACTCTTGCTTTGAACACCAGATGACAGAAACAGAAAGAAAACATTTATGAGCTGAACATACAGTACCAGTATGCCAGTGGAAGGGAGGACTGTCGCAGGTGACCCAACTATGGTTTGTGCCTACTATGATTTCCCATTGTAGCCAATTCAATTGCAGTAATTCTGTTACAGATTTTTCTGTAACAGAAAACTACCAGTTACTACCAGTTTAGTAACGGAATTTCAAGTTTTAATTTAATAATTAATAATTTAACTTAATTCATAAACCAAATAGATATCCCTAAAAACCTTTACTTGTTACTTCTGTGAACTTCCATTATCCTCCCTCCTGATGAAGGAGAGAAATGAGAAAATATCTTAAAGTTATGTGGGTTTTTGGTAACAGAATTTCAAGGCACAGGGCAATGTTTCTAACAATTAAACAAGGCAAGTCATCTCTCCAAAACGAAATATAAGTGTTGATATTAGTTGGCAGGGGTCTTTAATTCAGCATTGTTGTGTTTTGATGTATTTATAATACCTTTTAAGATGTTTTCTAAGGCCCCTATCTGTTTGACCAGAAATCAAAGCCTCTGCTTATTCCTAATATTTAGGATAGAACATGGTTGAAACATGTATATATGCCTTAATTTAAAAAAAACAGACTCTTATCTTCCATTTGACAGCAGATTTGACATGCTCCTATAAACTTCACATGTTGGTCTTCATTGGTCCTTTTACATGGAAATGATTACATGCAGCATCTGGTAGAATAGGTGAGAGGGAATAATAACGTGGTGCATTTACCGCCTGCGCTTCTGGACAATGTCAATGGGCCGGTTGACTGCGCACGGGGATCCACAGATATTCCCATTCCGCACTTTGAACGACCGGTCCGTGGAGGGGGCCATGAATACACAGTTTGTTGGCAAACTCATATTTCTCCCCCCTTTACTCACTCCTCCTCTCGCTCCCTCTTTTTCCCCTTTCAACTTCTTCCTCTGCTTTCCTTAGTTTCCTTCTTCTTTTGAAAGCTACGGTGGGAACATTAGAGTGCTCTTGTCCGTCTCCTTTCGCGCGACCCTGCTGCTTTCCTCACGCCGCACCTGGTTCCCATTGCCGCTCAAATGAATGATATGTCAAACAGAGAGGACCGAAGATGCCGCAATTACAAGAAAAGCCAAAACAGCAAGACAATCCCTGCGAGAATCTGGGAGAAAGTCTGAGGCTTTGAGGGAAATCCTCCTTGGTATTTCCCACCAACATTCCTGTCAAAAACATGGAAAAATCCACCTCTTGAAAAGCTGCTGTGTGTTTCAAAAAGTCAATTTTTTTCTCCCGGGTAACATCCTTAGATGTGGTTGAGGGACAGAATGAGTTGAGTTTGTCACCAAGCGCATGTTCAACAGTTGTAGAAGCAAGAGTGAAGGTCCCTTAAACTGCCAATTTGAAATTCCTTTTCTATCCAGATGAAGGTCAAAATAAACAAAATGCAGATTAACGAGCTTGATTTGGTCCTTTCCATTCCTATGTCTGGCTCTCACTGTCTTTTTGAACAATCTCTACATGAAGGCTTGATCAGAAAGCTCTCCCACTCTCCCCTCTGTCTCACTCCTCGTCAGTGTCTTCCTCTCCTCTGCATTCTTCTAAACCCAGTCTTCCACCTCCAAGTCTCAACTTCCTCTGACAGCTGAAGACATGGACCCTCTTGAAAACTCAATAAGTGTCTGTTTGTGTGCAAGTCTCGCTATATCATGTGTCTGTGTGCCTGTGCTAGTGTTCCCTTCCTGTGTATGTGTATGCCAGTTGAACTGTGAGGTCAGAAAAAACGGGCGGTCTCAGAGGCAGCATGGCTCCTGCCCTCTCAGTGTCTCCAGGTTTAACTCTTTAAATGCTCTATATGCTATATACCATGCATCTAAATACCATAAATATGTGCATACAGACATATTAATATATCAACTCCCACATGACATTGCTTAGACTTCTGTCTTTTTTTTCAAGAGAGAAAAATACACTATGACAGTAACACATTGAAGCGGGTCACAATAAAACTGAGAACAGTTTCTACTAACAAAAGCCTGAATGGAAGACAATGATTAGATGAGATTAGTAGTATGGGGTGTGTTACTACTTGGCTGGAGAAAAAGCCTGCACCCATATCAACCCTCACAGGGGGAGATCACCCACTCCTGTTTTAGCATGTTTACTACATGACAGCCTACACAGCGACAGGTCTTCACCTGATCCCAGACAAGAAAATCTCCAAAAGTCATCTGCCCAGACCTAGAGCCAGAGCCCAGATCAATAAGGTCAGAGAAAGCAGTGGACTGAAACGGCCCATGAGCTCACAAAGCGTCACTAATGAAATCAGGGGTAAATATTTGTCCACTGGGGAAGAGGGCACAGAGCCCGGGGCGGCATGTTGGCAGACATGTTGGAGAGGAATTGAAAAGGGGAGCCTTTTGAACATCACGCAAGTGTGAAAACACAGTGTTATAAAAAACACACATTTTTGTTTTCCATTGCAAAAAAAATTCCGTTCAGTGCCTAATGAACACAACCCAGGTATATGACCTCTGACCTTCTCTCTCTGCTAAGGAGATGGGAACGACGACGACATAAATCTGTCACACACACCAATGACAGGCACAGTGCTGAATGATTAAAATAGAATTTCCCTGTCTGCAATCTTGCTGGTACTGCCAGCCATCTGGGGAAAACCGTGAGAGAACGTTTATCACCAAAAAAGTATATATAAAAAAAAAATCCAAAAGCCTTACAGGGTTCAATTGAGCACTGAGGGTAAATACATTCCAGTTAGCATGACTGTTGAAGGCATCTTATAGATCTGGACAATCTATGACAGACAGGGACATACGTAAGCTGCATACATCGGACCCTCTGATCATTGCGCAACGTGCCTGACAAACGTGCTGGGTCTTGAAAAAGACACTGGGCTGGGTGGCTTTCAAAGAATGTGCCTCTGTGCCATGCTGCGTTCCCTCCCCTATGAGGAACCACATGTAGATCAGAGTGCTCCGCGCTATGCATTGTCACCCTCTGGGGACTGGCTGGAGTACCGTTGGGTAGGCACTGGATCACCATGGGCCTGCCTACTGGAGTGGAGTCGAGCGCACCGTCCGTGCCCTTCATCCAAAAATCTAAGCCCATTATTTTTGTTCAATTGCTTGACAATTGAATGTTTTATTTCTGTTGTTTTAATGACAAAGTCTAATTATTAAAGTCTAATTATTAAATGCTAATTATTAAAGGCTTATCATTTGGGTACGGATGTTCGAGCACCCTTTTATGGAGATCAATTCACAACTAACAGTGCACCTACATAGGAAACCTGTACACTTTTTACATTGTGTTTTTGGAAAAGCATATTATTATTCTCAGAAATGTGGTTCATTTTAGAAAGTAAAGATGGACAGTTGACTAAGATCGCAAAGAGTCTTCCAAAAGTTACGAATGAAAACACTCACTGGAATTGATGCTACTCCCGAGATTCCTGTGAGTCTGCCTTTCAAAACATCTCACATTTCTAAACTTCTCAAAACCTCTTTGGAGTTGACCAATTCTTTCATGTGAAACGCAAACCAAGAGGCTGTAACCAGTAGATGTCACTCCATACCAAAATACCAAATAATAACCTCCCCCTGACACAATATTCAATGCCCCTCTGAAACATCAAAACCATGGAATAATAAAACATACACCTCCTAGAGCCGGGCATGGAGTAATCAATAGGTTTTTGGGAGTAAGAGGAGGGGGAGGAGGGTGATGGGGAAGGGCGGTCATGCTGAATACATGGAGCTGGAGTAGTGACGCACATGAGCCACTGTTGCGGCCCCCCTGGTGGGGTCTGGGAARTATTCCAGGCTCGAGGCTTTATTTTGGGGGGACAGACCGGGACTGTTGTGTTATTGCTGCCTTGATTAGCATTCCAGTTCTCTTTGGGCTTGCGTGGCTGCCTGGGAGAGCATGGGTCGTGTTCAGAAGGCACGAACGTGAACTTGTCCAATAAGAACACAGAGTGCAATGTTCTGTTTCAAAGGATTTTGCTACATTATGCATGCAACCACTCTCTCTCTTAGTGGAAAACTAGACTTGAAGGGGCTGTTTGAAACGTGAACGGCTGATCGAGATATGACATGGACGAACTCTCTGGTCTAACTGTAATCTCAGTCTGGAGACTCTCCAGTGCCCAGTGCCATCTGGATGACATGCTTTGGGTCTCTCTCAGCGTGGCAGTAGTCAGCAGATCAGACTGACAGGCACCCAGAGACACTGACCAGACCACAGCTTGTATTATCAGTGATAGCAGTAGTGTCTGAACATCACCTGGGCACTGATAGAGGCTTTGAGGGGGTAGCAGGCCAGGGAGAGACAAGTTACAGTCTATGCTTCGTTAGTTAAAGCCTCTCAATATTGAGTCACACTCGAGGCAAAACCTTTCAAAGGAATTGAAACATTAACAATATGGGGTCAGATGGTTGATGAAGCACCAACTTTGTGTTTTGCTTTGAAACATGTAACGTCAATCTCCATCAAGTACCCTACCACTGCTGCCAAATGATGTGACTGGCAGTTGCCTGACCCCTTGTTTATCGTAACTGATTAAACAAATGGCATAACTGCTAAGCAATATAAAGTATGAGGTTTATTATGTGCCCTCTTCCTCAGTGCACATCTGAAAATGGCACCACTGTACTTCCCCTATAGCTCTGCCTCTGCTGGAATGTGGGCAGCCCTCCTGTGAAGATCATAGCTGTGGTGGCCATAGTTATTTGGTACTTCACATCGGTCAGTGGCTTTGGCATTGAACGGGCTCTCTCAAACGCTCATGTGACGATGACATCAGCACATCTGGAAAGCATTGGTGGGGGGGACCTTCAGGTTTTGGACCAAGACGACGGGTGTGTGTGTGTGTGGGGGGGGGGGGGTGCAGGGGGGGGTGGTGGGGGCGGGGGGGGTCTCAGAGGAATAGTGTGATGATCTGAACGTCTCCAAACGTGTGATCATATGATAATGTTATAAGGGATCCATATATCGTCTGGGCCATTGCTTAGCATTACACATAAAGTAAATAATCGAAGCATATGAGGGGCACAGAAGAAATGTGTGAACAGATTTGCACTATAGAGACACAGTACTAACAAAGTAAGATATGAAACTCTAAGGTAGCCCGGAATTTTAAAAAACAGAATAGACGAAAACAAACAAATCACGAACATAATCCAGAATACTGCCCATCTGAACCCGAGGCACTTTCAGACTACTCTGCTCAGGCCTCTGTCAGTGGTGGTGGTGGTGTTAGAATCTATGATCAGTGGCGAGTTACTGGTGACCCCAGCCAAACTGTTGATCTGGAGAGGCTAATACCACATTGTACCACCCATCCCAGTGGTGCCTCCCTCCTAATAGGAGACGTGTGGGTGAAAGCACATTCAGTATACGAATACAAACCAGTGTGCAGGATGGCTCCATAGGAGTATGGTGTGGCTAATCACACACCCACTCGGAAACACACACCAATCACACACACGCACACAGTGAGCAAAGTGTGCTCCACCAGTTCACTGCACCCCCTCCCAGTTGTGAAATCAGCAGACAGGGTTGGTGCTATCGATCCTATTCTCCTTTCCCCCGGGCTGGTACAGCACAGTACACAGAGCAGTCAAAGTACACACGTACACCCGTACACCCGTATCACACACACACACACACACACACACCACACACACACACACACACACACACACACACACACACACACACACACACACAAACACACAACACACACCACACACACACACCACACAGAGAGCTGTGACGGTCACAGAATTTTGGATGACGGTTATTGGTAAGCCAAATGACCACGGTCACCATTATAATCGTTTAAATAGCAACAAAAAAAAGATCTATATTTATTTTTATTTTTTATTTACCCTTTATTTAACTAGGCAAGTCAGTTAAGAACAAATACTTATTTACAATGACGGACTACAAAGGCCAAACCCGACCGATGCTGGGTCAATTGTGCCGCCCCCCTATGGACTCCCAATCACGGCCGGTTTTGATACAGCCTGGATTCGAACCAGGGTGTCTGTAGTGACGCTTCTAGAGCAGTGGTAAGCAGAGAGGAACTGGGTCTACAACAAACCCACATTTGGAACGCCGGTTTAATAATACCATCCTTTTGATATTGTCTCAAATTCCCCCCACCGAAACAGTATTGTATTTAACCTCTGGCTTCCTGCGGACTGTTTTGTGCAATTGAAAGCAACGCTAGTGTATCTAAATACATCCGCGTTACAAAAAGCAGCTACTGTAGTACTGGCTGGCTTGCTCGGTCTATAAAAAGTGGTCAGATGAAGCAGATGCTAAACGACAGGACTGTTTTGCTAGCACAGACTGGAATATGTTTTGGGATTCTTCCGATGGCATTAAGGATTACACCACATCAGTCACTGGATTTTATCAATAAGTGCATCGAGGACGTCGTCCCCACAGTGACTGTACGTACATACCCCAACCAGAAGCCATGGATTACAGGCAACATTCGCAATGAGCTAGAGCTACCGCTTTCAAGCTTATAAGAAATCCCGCTATGTCCTAAGACGAACCATCAAACAGGCAAAGCGTCAATACAGGACTAAGATTGAATCGTACAACACCGGCTCTGATGCTCGTCGGATGTGGCAGGGTTGCAAACTATTACGTTGGATGTGGCAGGGTTGCAAACTATTACAAACTATTACAGACTACAAAGGGAAGCACAGCTGAGAGCTGAGAGCTGAGAGCTGCCCAGTGACACGAACCTACCAGACGAGCTAAATAGCTTCTATGCTCGCTTCGAGGCAAGTAACACTGAAACATGCACAAGAGCATCAGCTGTTCTGGATGACTGTGTGATCACGCTCTCCGCAGCCGATGTGACTAAGACCTTTAAACAGGTAAACATTCACAAGGCCACTGGGCCAGACGGATTACCAGGACGTGTACTCCGAGCATGCGCTGACCAACTGGGGCCAAGCATCCTGCCATCCAGGACTTCTATACCAGGCGGTGTCAGAGGAAGGCCCTAAAAATTGTCAAAGACTCCAGCCACCCTAGTCATAGACCATTCTCTCTGCTACCGCATGGCAAGCGGTACCGGAGCGCCAAGTCTATAACTCTACCTACATGTACATACTTATCTAAATTACCTCAACACCGGTGCCCCTGCACATTGACTCTGTACCGGTACCCCCTSTATATGGCCACGCTATTGTTATTTACTGCTGCTCTTTAATTATTTGTTATTCTTATCTCATACTTTTTGGGGGGATTTTCTTAAAACTGCTTTGTTGGTTATGGTCTTGTAAGTAAGCATTTCACTGTAAAATACCTGTTGTATTTGTCGCATGTGACAAATACAATTTGATCACGCAGCTAGCTAAATTAGCTAGGTTATCAAACAGTATAAAGTCAATTTCAGTTAACATAGCTAACGTTAGCGGCTGATAATCTAACTTTAGATACGTGAGCTAACTAGATGGTTAGCAAGCAAGTATCATGCAACGTCAGTTTGTGCTAACTGAACTGGAGACACCAGTAGACCAAAACAACAAGCTAGCAAGCTAATTAGCCAGCTAGCTAACGTTAGCTGGCTGAGTAGATGCAGAGTAGGTGAACGGATGATCTCCGCATGTGTGGTTCCCACCGTGAAGCATGGAAGAGGAGGTGTGATGGTATGGGGGTGCTTTGCTGGTGACACTGTCAGTGATTTGTTTAGAATTCAAGGCACACTTAACCTACATGATTCCATATGTGTTATTTCATAGTTTTTATGTCTTCACTATTATTCTACAATGTAGAAAATAGTACAAATAAAGAAAAACCCTGGAATGAGTAGGTGTGTCCAAAAGTTACCTGCCCCAATTCAAAGTGCCAACTGTAATGTTTGGTGGAGGAGGAATAATGGTCTGGGGCTATTTTTCAAGGTTCGGGCTAGGTCCCTTAGTTCCAGTGAAGGGAAATCTTAATACTTCAGCCTACAAATGACACTCTAGACGACTCTGTGCTTCCAACTTTGTGGCAACAGTTTGGGGAAGGCCCTTTCCTGTTTCAGCATGACGATGCCACCGTGCACAAAGCGAGGTCCATAGAGAAATTGTTTGTCGAGATCGGTGTGGAAGAGCTTGACTGGCCTGCACAGAGCCCTGACCTCAACCCCATCGAACACCTTTGGGATGAATTTGAATACCGACTGCGAACCAGGCCTAATCGCCCAACATCAGTGCCCGACCTCACTAACGCTCTTGTGGCTGAACAGAAGCAAGTCCCTGCAGTGATGTTCCAACATCTAATGGAAAGCCTTCCCAGAAGAGTGGGAAGTCTCCCAGTCCCTGCCACTGAAAAACATCCCCACAACATGATGCTACCACCACCATGCTTCACCGTAGGGATGGTGCCAGGTTTCCTCCAGACGTGACTCTTGGCATTTAGGAACTCTGGAGCTCTGTCAGAGTGACCAACGGGTTCTTGGTCACCTTCCTGACCAAGGCCCTTCTCCCCTAATTGCTCAGTTTGGCCGGGTGYCSAGCTCTAGGAAGAGTCTTGGTGGTTCCAAACTTCTTCCATTTAAGAATGATGGAGAACACTGTGTTCTTGGGGACCTTCAATGCTGCAGAATGTTTTGGTACACTTCCCKAGATCTGTGCCTTGACACAATCCTGTCCCGGATCTCTACAGACAATTCCTTCGACCTCATGGCTTGGTTTTTGCTCTGACATGCACTATCAACTGTGGGACCTTATATAGACCCGGTGTGTAGCTTTCCAAATCATGTCCAATCAATTGAATTTACCACAGGTGGACTCCAATCATGTTGTAGAAACATCTTTAAGGATGATAAATGGAAACAGGATGCACCTGAGCTCAATTTCGAGTCTCATAGAAAGGGTATTTTTTCTGTTTTTTTTTCAAATAAAGTAGCAACATTTCTACAAACCTGTTTTTGCTTTGTCATTAGGGGGTATATGGTATTTTATTAGGATCCCCATTAGCTGTTGCAAAAGCAGCAGCTACTCTTCCTGGGGTCCACACAAAACATGAAACATCATACATAATACAGAACATCATTAGACAAGAACAGCTCAAGGACAGAACTACATACATTTTTAAAAAGGCACACGAAGCCTACATATCAATGCATACACACAAACTATCTAGGTCAAATAGAGGAGAGGCGTTGTGCTACGAGGTGTTGCTTTATCTGTTTTTTTAAATGAGGTTTTCTGCTTATTTGAGCAATATGAGATGGAAGGAAGTTCCATGCAATAAGGGCTCTATATATCATACTGTACATTTTCTTGAATTTTTTTCTGGATTTGGGGACTATGAAAAGACCCCTGGTGGCATGTCTGGTGGGATAAGTGTGTGTGTCAGAGCTGTGTGTAGGTTGACTATGCAAACAATTTGGGATTTTCAACACATTAATGTTTCTTATAAAAATAAGAAGTGATGCAGTCAGTCTCTCCTCAACTCTTAGCCAAGAGAGACTGGCATGCATAGTATTTATTTCAGCCCTTTGATTACAATTAAGAGCAAAAGTGCCGCTCTGTTCTGGGCCAGCTGCAGCTTAACTAGGTCTTTCCTTGCAGCACTGGACCACACCATTGGACAATAATCAAGATTAGACAAAACCAGAGCCTGCAGAAGGTAATGTCAAGTAATTTAGTCTCCTCAACTTGTTCAACAGCCACACCATTCATTACCAGATTCCTCTGAGGTCTAGCACTTAAGGAATGATATGTACTAAATGCAATGCTCTTAGTTTTAGAGATGTTTAGGACCAGTTTATTACTGGCCACCCATTCCAAAACAGACTAACTCTTTGTTAAGGGTTTCAGTGACTTCATTAGCTATGGTTGCTGATGCGTATATGGTTGAATCATCAGCATACATGGACACACATGCTTTGTTGAATGCCAGTGGCAGGTCATTGGTAAAAATAGAAAAGAGTAGAGGGCCTAGAGAGCTGCCCTGCAGTACACCACACTTTGCATGTTTGACATTAGAGACGCTTCCATTAAAGAAAATCCTTTGAGTTCTATTAGATAGATAGCTCTGAATCCACGATATGGAAGAGGTTGAAAAGCCATAGCACTTAAGATTGTTCAACAACAGGTTATGGTCAATAATATCAAAGGCTGCACTGAAATCTAACAGTACAGCTCCCACAATCTTCTTATTATCAATTTCTTTCAACCAATCATCATCTGTATGCTCCTCAATCACATTAGACCAGGAAATATTTTTAACATCATCCACATAAGAGTCACAGCAAAATCTTTTGTATGATCTCTTATATACTATTTTAGGCCCAGCTGTTGGAACTTTACGTTGTAAAGAGTCCATAGTTACCGCGGAAACTGCCATAGTTGCCCGGCTGTCCCATCTTCGCTCCACACAATATTTTTTTTACAAAAAAATGTATGGTTATTTTATTTTCATGACATAATCGTCGGTTACACAATTCTACAAACACTTATGCCCAGACATTTAAACATAAACGTGACATACACCATACATTCACAGACACATCTGATATCCAGTCCACACAGCACAGCTCGTACACACTGTGACACCCAAACACCCAACACTTTTCTGTGTATTAAAACATACACTGCGACACCACATAACAACATAAGACAACACAAAACCAGTCATTTCTCAAGCTGAACACATTACAACAAATTCTACAGTGTTMCTCCAGTTAACCACAAATAAAACAGGAAAACACTTGGCGAAAGTGTGATTTTGTGTTTGAGAAATAGAAAATGTTTTGCTATTTTTCTTTCTATTTGCTTAGTGGGAATTGACCTATATGGATAGGTCTAAATTWAAAAAATTCTTACAGAAGAAATATGAAAAGCATATGCATAACCATGGTAGCAATTAGAAGGGAAAAGTTTGGAGATTATGGGAAAGACTCAATCCACTGTTGATTTTATGCGCATTTTACATTCACTGTATTTGTTAATAACAAACTCTAAAATTCTCTGGATACATTTAGAAACGTGATAAGAATATCCCTGGAAAATGTGGGTTAGCTGCAACATAAGACAAAGAAATTACAGTTTGAGTGAGAGGACTAACTGGTGTCTCCAATTGGCCACACACCTCTCCAAAGTGTGCACAGTTCCTACGTCATTTCAATGCACTTTCATGACTCAAAGAAGAGTGTTCAACTACAAGGTGCTTTTTTGAGCTCTCCTACTGTAGCTGTGCCATTGGGTAACTAAAGCAAGCACACTTGTAGTTGTTTTGTTTGGAACACAGCCCTGCATCCCCCATCACAAAATTACTGTTGTTGTTTACGCAATCCAAAAAGTCCATTATAAATCGCAATCTGGGTCAGGTGGGTCTCATTTGAAAGCGTGTTATCAAATACAATATTACAGTGTTAGGATTTCACAATGCAATTCAGGGAAAGAGATCATTATTTTGGTACGCATAGAAAGGAGTCATGAGTGCATTCAGGTGCGTGTCGTGGCAAATTAGAATAGACAATAGACAAACATTCAGAACAACCCAGGGTATGACGCCATGTAATCTTGTAGCTGAATATTGAACATAGTGATCATAAACGTTGACACTGTACATGACATGGAAAACTGCACATTTGGATTGCTTGTAGGACATCAAAGCGCTATTTATTATAATCCTCAACGTCTCATCTTTAAAAATATATAAAGTCCTCTTAAAGATGCACTATGCAGAAATCACTCCATTTCCTGGTTGCAAAAATTCTAAAAGTTGGCCTAATTTCAGTTTATGTGACAAAACAAGCGAGTATAGTGTAGAGAATCACTGTACCATCTAAACCGCTGTGAATATATATTTTCCATAACCAAAAATATTGTATTTTCAGCTGGTGTACTATGCAATCCCAAAAGTAAAAGACGCAAAAACCAAACACAAGAACGGGAAGCATAGATATAGCGCACATAGAACTGATCTACCACTTCTTAGACTTGCTTTCAATGAGAATGACAGATCTACAACACACAATTCTATGTGAATTTGGTCAGGCCACCCAAAAAGTTACATATAGCACCTTTAATTTACAGTATTTCTCTCACTCAGACAACAAAACATTTGCAAAAGTTGCCCAATTAGCAGGAGGAATGGTGGCAACTTCTTGTCTTGCGCGGTGCTCAAGATCAGAACGGTTGTCAATCAAAACACATACAGCTCTGTGAAGGGCAGAGCCAGAGCTCTGACGTCATGTTACTGTACAGCCACTGCGTTGTACTTGAACCAGAAAAATACAACACTTGAAATACAGTCTGAAACCACAACTGCATGATATGAGGTTGTACTGACTGCAAAAAACAAAAACTGAATAAAACAGTCAAGATACTCACATACCCCACACAAGATCCAGTTCTACATACATACCCTAAGCAGGAGTGTCTTCGACCGTGGCTGTTGGGGCCATAGCTGAACTGGCTCCCCTTCCTGGGGAATCGGTGATCTTTGTTCATTGTGGGTCAAAGCTTTTGGCTGCTATAAGTCTATGACTTGCTGGGTTAACAAAGAAAAAGAGGCTACACACCCACAACAACAGCTGGGAGACGAGCTGGAGCTCAGGTGGAGCTCATCCTCTCCGAAGGGCTCTCCTGCCAGGGCTGTACCTACCACATGCTGCTACCGCCTGGGGAGACTCAGGGAGCGGTGGGTGGGTAGATGGGTGTCCCCCGATCACAGGTATGCTGGGGATACTGGGGTAACTGTAGATCAGGAGAAGGGGAGAGGCTGAAAATGTAGAAGTCCCAAGTGCTGTAGGATACGCAGGTCTCAACAAGACCAGTGGTATTCGGTGCTCCAGATAGCTTTCTTGAATTGCTGTATTAGGATTCCGTCTCTTCTGTCGTCCAAAATTCAGAGAGACCGGTTCTTAAACACAAAGTTTCTCACAGTGTCTCTCTCAGACTCTCTGTCTGTCTCTACAGAAAGGGGAAATCCTGCGTGAAACAATAACCAATGTGAGGGAGAAGGGAATGAGGTTTGAGCGCGGAGGGCAGAGCGAGAGTTGACCTCTCTCCGCAGTGTGGGAGAGCTTGCGCTGTCCCCAGAGGTTCTGGCTGTGGGGGCTGCACCCTGGGCCCATCCAAGTCCCCACAACTGTTTAGAGATTTTTTGGAATATCTACAGTAAAAGTGAAACAGCCTGCAAACACAAGCTTTCAGTTAAGGAGGAACGTGATGAAATTGAGGAAGCGTTGGCATCTTCCGAGAAAAGGAGAACCGAAGACTTCAAATAAGTATGCCAGAAGCAAACGGTCAAGTTAGAAAGATATGAGAGATATACCTACAATATTCCCAAGTGCATGGATAATTATTTTATACTGATTTTTTTTTTTTAACAGTTTAAAGGTTTTCTGATCTAATTGCCATAGACTAGCTTTGTACATCTGGATTTGTCTGTGGGTTTCTTCTGCTACTGGGTCTCTCTGGTGCCTGGCAGCCCTAACTTAGCAGAGGCCGACACGTGGGATCGACATGCCTCCCAATGTGGCACGCCCTTCGTTCCCCCTAAAGCTAAATAATGACATTGTGTATTGTTAGCTTCCATGAATAAGGGGTAGCAAGGAGGCACTCAGATGTAGAAACACGCACAGAAACATGCACACAGGAAAAGTACACGCAGTCTGCAGTCAGTGATAAAAACAGAGATAAAAACATCACTGGACGGCAGTTAGCCTAGCAGTTAAAGCGTTGGGACGGTAATCAAAAGGTAAATGGTTTCGAATCACGAGCCGATTAGGTATTTCTGTGCCCTTGAGCAAGGCATTTAACCCTTATTGCTACTGTAAGTCGCTCTGGATAAGTGTGTCGGATAAATTACAAAAATGTTTTCAAGCCCTGCAGTTGAGAGACTCCAGGAAACTGCTACCCACAACACACAGTACGCAATATCACTCTTGCACAAAGTGAGTCCACCAATATAAGGACATAACACATTTGATGTACTGTAGATGACACTGTAATTGAGACAGACTTTTTTTTGTTGCACTGTGCCACAGACATGCCAGGGCTGGAATTAAAGCCTGCACACKCAGTAGCTCTCCAGGTTTCATAGAACAGGCAATCTCAGGAAAACTCGTAATCACACCACCTGCAGGTACTCATTAAAATAGCACAGTAATGATCATCCACCCTGGATTGTACTATGCACAACCTCTGTCAGCTACAACACAACCTGCTCGCTCACCTCACCGCTTTCCTAGGCACCACACACACACACCTAACAGTGTTAAATAAATGTGTTTGATCTGGAACTTCTATCTAGCGACAGTCTCCTATGTGCAGGTGACAAGGAGTGAGATCTCACCTCTAATGAGCTGGGTAGTTAAAATGTTCAGCAGGGAATGTTTTGTTTAATTTGAATATGCCTTCCTACACTACGTGTCCCTGCAAGAACATCTCTAGTCGATTCTGTCGTTCGGGACGTTTTCTTTTTGGAAATAAGCTACAGTAATATCCAACTCCGCCGCAATGTTTACAGTTGTAAGTCGCTCTGGATAAGAGCGTCTGCTAAATGACTTAAATGTTAAATGTAAATGTTGTGCATGCTCCATGGAAAATAAACACATATCCAAGTATCTATTATTTGATCTATCTTTTAAATTCATGGGCAGGGATGACTAACTGCATCATGCACAATGCACCATCGTTCACTATCGAGCTCATTCCTATCCGCTGCATCTGGGCAGGATCCAAAAAACATCATATCGGTAGGCTACGGGTACACATAATACAACACAGACCAGAGGGACAGCTAAATTCTAAAATAAGAATTTGACACTTAAGTGACCCTTATCAGGAGTGGACTGGGGTGTCCTGGAGTGTGTCAAAGTGCGTCAGATTGTGCCCCCTCCCCTGCATGGCCCTGGGTCAGACCCAACCCATTATAGACCCCTTAGGCCCTCATCAAACAGCCTCATTAAAGCATGAAAACACACCCAAACATGTGCTCATCGATCTGTCACTCAGCTGCAGCGTGGGAACAGTCTGAGTGGTACAGAGAGTGGGGAGGTCTGTAGGCTTGGCTGGAGCTGATACCGAAGAGAACATGGGAGGCTAGATATTAAAATCAGGGGACCAGACAGAACACACACACACCATACATTTTTCTATAAAGGCCTGTTTGTCTTCCATGACTGTTAGTCAAGGGTAACCAGGGCAGACTTATGTTATGGAGTTTTCCACATTAGTCCATGTTTGGTTATAATGAACATAGTTTGTTTATCAACCCCCTCTGTATGATTAATTGCTCCAGACGAAGGGGGACTAAGTGCATCAAGAGGTGTGTGTGCAGTCATCTTGCTAGGTCTGAGTCTGAGAGTCTGTCACAGCAAGTGCAAGGTGTGTGTCCAGTCTGGTCACTGTGAGTGTGATAGCAAACTGAATGAATATGTGCAAAATCTGTAAAACTCTTGACAGACGAGAACGGACAAATCTGGGAGGGACAACCGACTAGAAAAGGTGTAGGCCTACAGAGTAGTAAGAAGACAGAAGCCTCTTTTGCGAGAATTAAGACGTCATCATTACACAGATTTACGTCAGAAAATAAAAAGCCATAAATGACTTCGTAGGTGTGTTCTGTATCAGAGGTATGCAATACAAAGGCAGCCATCATAACTACAGTACAACATAAATCAGCCCTATCGCGTAAAGACTGCAGCTACTGTACTTCTGGTGAATGTCTGGACAGCGCAGGAGAATCTAAAGTGCTCTAGACAATTGCATCTCATCTGAAGTACTTTCTCTTCAAGTTTTATTAGTCGTTTGTATAGGATACACATGGTATACATCTTCCAACCAAATGCTTACTTGCAGGTTCCTTCTCGACAATACAACAATAAGAAATAAAGATAAGAATACGAGCATAAACTAAATCTTGAGAGGCAACCGCAGAAAGTGCTTGGTTGCCAACACATACCTTTATGATGCATCCCCTTGAGTTTATCTTCTGCAAGGTCTCACAGTTCACACTCCCTGCACTGTCAGAGGCTTTATTTATCTTCTGTGACGTTGATACCAGCCGCTAGCTTTTGTACGTGTATCGTCTGCTTAATGCCAATTTTTCTGACACACAAATGTAGTCAGTTTTCCTGCCCTTGTTGCTTGAACGTGCACCTTGATTTCAAGTCAAGGTTTCAAGCCAAATACCTCTCAAGGTTTTGTATGGGGTCTTGTGGCAATATCATATTTTTTAAACAATCCAAATGCAGCAGTCTACTCTCTCTTATATACAAACTAGGGTTTGTTAGCATGATCCAAATTAAATCCTAAAGAATAAAAATAAAATTATATCAAAACTACTATCCAGGTTTCCGAGGTAAACATTGTTTTGTTGAGTATGGTGGATGAGAAAATGACAGGCATTATTGCAGAGAAAGAGTAAGGAGGATGTTTTTGAACATATAGGATCCAAAGTGGATAAAAAGAAGAGCAAGTGAGGAAACTGCATGAGGCTTCTCATCTATGATGATACATGTGTGAATATTGGACTATAAAATTGTGCCTTCCTGTATTATACTTATGCTAACAAATAAGATATTGTATTCTATTGAACCATTTACATTATGTTTGTATTCTTAACTTTTCTTATTGTTGTTGTATTGTAGAGAAGGAACCTGCAAGTAAGCATTTAGTTGGACGGTGTATACCATGAGTATCCTGTACATATCAAATCAAATGTTATTTGTCACATGCGCCGAATACAACAGTGAAATGCTTATTTACAAGTCCTTAACCAACAATGCTTTAAGAAGTTAATAAAATACGTGTTAAGTAAAAAATWGAAAATAAAAGTAACAAATAATTAACAGTAAAATAACAAGCGAGGCTATATACAGGGGGTACCGGTACAGAGTCAATGTGCGGGGGCACCGGTTAGTCGAGGTAATTACGGTAATATGTACATGTAGGTAGAGTTAAAGTGACTATGTATAGATTATAAAGAGAGTAGCAGCAGCATAAAGAGGGGTCTGGGTAGCCATTTGATTAGCTGATCAGGAGTCTTATGGCTTGGAGGTAGAAGCTGTTAAGAAGCCTTTTGGACCTAGACTTGGCGCTCCGGTACTGCTTGCCGTGCAGTAGCAGAGAGAACAGTGTATGACTAGGGTGGCTGGAGTCTCACAATTTTTAAGGCCTTCCTCTGCCACCACCTGGTATAGAGGTCCTGGATGACAGGAAGCTTGGCTCCAGTGATGTACAGGGCCGTACGCACTACCCTCTGTAGTGCCTTGCGGTCAGAGGCCGAGCAGTTACCATACCAGGCAGTGATGCAACCAGTCAGGATGCTCTCGATGGTGCAGCTGTAGAACCTTTTGAGGATATGAGGACCCATGCCAAATCTTTTCAGNAGCCCCTGAGCAAACGAGCAAACCAGGGTTAGCTAATGTATTTACTGCAAATTGAATGTACAATTTTGTAAGCTTGCCTTGCTGTTCATTAAAAAATATTTCCAAGTCAATCACTTGTCATTGTTCTTTATTGTAGTAACGTAACGTTAGAGATTGAAGATATTTGCCAATGCAGGTAACGTAGCAGTAGATAACTATTTTATTCTTATTGTATAGCTGAGGATAAAAATACCTGTATGCTATGGATGTGTAGCTATGTAGCCGATCTGTGCATGGACCCTAAACCGTTTGGTATAAATATTAGTTTAGAACCGCGGGTTTTAATTGTTCTAGCTACAACGCTTCCACTGGTAATGACTGAGTGAAGGAAACGTGACTGTTACATTTCAAACTGCTACGGAATGAAAGTCCTGCTTCAGTACTACTCCACATTGAACTACAGCCAAAGGCTGGGTACATTGTTGTTCTGATGTTTTCATTTGTTGCGCATATGGTGCTTATTTGTTGCATGAGGCATTTTCTTTAGTCTTGGGATTCTCACCGACTGTCGAGTTTTTATTTTGGTGCTTGTTAGTTCTCAAAGATCTTTTTAAAACAATATCTTTTCCACATACTTTATATCTGGTTTGAGTCGTTTATGTTTACACTGAAAACGTTTTACCATCCCGAAAATGAATCCTCCCCCAGAGCTGTCCGTCGCTGCTAAATTAAACTAGGGGAAACATTGAAATATAAGGACTGTTGCCAGTACAGGCACTGTGAAAAACACAAGGCTTGTGTGATGTGGTGATGTCCCATTCCCTGGGCCTAATTTAGCTCTCCCTACCACTAGTTGCTCCGTTTTCGAGTGCCTACCCCCACGAGAGCCACTCGAAAACAAAAGGGGAGGGCTAAGCGGGGGGTATTGGGATTGAGCCCTGGAGTGTGTCAGAGTGTGTCCCCTCCTCTGCATGGCCCTGGGTCAGAACAGGGCAGAACAGACCCCTCAGGCCCCCGTCAGACAGCCTCATTAAAGCATGAAACACACCAAACATGCTATTCGATCTGTTAATCGGCTACAGCGGGGAAACAGTCAGAGGGGGAGAGAGAGGAGAAGAGGATGGGGAGGTCTGTAGGCTGGAGCCGCTGCCAAAGAGAACATGGGAGGCCAGATATTAAACCAGGAGACCAGATGGAACCATGGACGTGGCATGGGGCTAGACACAGACCTGGTTTCAAATACTATTTCGTACATCTGTATATGTAAGAGCATGTGCTTGCCTCCCACAAAGTGTGTCAGTGTGTGTTCTGTCCTTTTGCTAGGCCTGGCAGGGACATGAGTGCCTGTCACAGCAAGTGCAAGGTGTGTGTAGCGTTTGGAAGCTGTGAGTGTGATAGCAAACAGAATGAATATGAGCAACATCTGTAAAACTGTTCACAGATGGCCAAATCTGGGTGCGACAACCAAGTAGAAAAGGTGTAGGCCTACAGAGTAACAACGAGCATCTTCTGCACGAATTAAGAAGTCATCATTACACAGATTTAAGTCACATATAAAATGGCATAGAAGAATACTGTTCTGTATGAAAAGTATGTTAGATACAAAGGCTACCATCATAACTGCAGCATTAATCAGCCCTATTATGTAAACACTGCATGCTCTGTCTGGTGAATGTCTGGCCGGTACAGGAAGAGAATCTAAAGAGCTCTGGACACATGCAGCTGATCTGAAGGATTTTCTCTTGAAAGGTAATCACTGAAAGCTCTCGGCTGCCAACACATACCTTCTGACGGTTCCCCCTTGTGTTTATCTTCTGCAAGGCCTCACAGTACACACTCCATGCACTGCCAGAGGTTTAATCTATCTTCTGTGACGTTAAAACGAGTTAATTGATACCAGCCGCTAGCTTTCTTGCGTGTATCATCATCTGCTTAATGCCAAGTTTCCTGATGCACAAATGTTGTAATTTTTCCTAACCTTGTGGCTTGAAGACCCCCACAAAAGGCTACTCTCTCTAATACACAAACTAGGGATTGTCAGCATTGTCAAAAGAGTAATACATTAAACCCTAAAACAATTCAAACTACTATCCAAGTTTCCAAGGTAAACATTGTTTTGGGGGATGTTTTTGGAGAACACTGTTTTTACTTGGTTGGAACGAATAGGGTCCAAAGTAGATAAAGAGAAGAGCAAGTGACGAAACTGCATGAGGTTTCTCATCTGTGATGATGGCCCAGTACGCCCCTCTGTGTAATCAACCTAAACTCCGGTGTTAATTCATCCTGGCCCATCTGTGAATCATAATGGGCAAAGAAGCACAGATCATTCCATTTGACATTTGCGGCTGCTTTTAACAATTTCATGCTAAAAAGCCAGGGGACCAGGGTTCCGCTCTGGAATCACGCTTTCCACTGTGCTCAGAGGACACTTTCGGTACAGCAGTTTAGCTGAAGTCGAGCCCAAAAGGACAATTTAAAAAATCCTAACAAGACACTTTAGTTATCACCTTTGTGCCGAAAATATCCATAGAATTTTTCAAGTAATTGTCTGGGGATTTTTTTTTTTCCTTCTTCATCACTCACAGCCGAATATATTAACATTTATATCAATCCACTGTCTGTCATGTTTCTGGATGACGTCGTTGCTGCTCGCCCTGCTTCCAGTGCGCACTGAGTGCTGGTGCACTGCTGTTCTCGGATCTGTAAAGCAGATGCCAACCGCCATGAAACGGCGTATGCGAACGTGAGTAGATTATGTTGAAAACAACGGTCGACCATCTCGGATGCTGTCTCAAGTTCATATATACACTGAACAAAAATATAAACGCAACATGTAAAGTATTGGTCCCATGTTTCATGAGCTGAAATAAAAGATCCCAGAAATGTTCCATATGCACAAGAACATTATTGTATTTATTCTTTACATCCCTGTTAGTGAGCATTTGATCCTTTATCCAGGTGTGGCATATCAAGAAGCTGATTAAACAGCATTATCATTACACAGGTGCACCTTGTGCTGGGGACAATAAAAGGCCACTCTAAAATGTGTAGTTTTGTCACACAACACAATGTCACAGATGTCTGTTTTGAGGGAGGGTGCAATTGGCATGCTGACTGCGGGAATGTCCACCAGAGCTGTTGCCAGAGAATTGAATGTTAATTTCTCTACCATAAGCCACCTCCAATGTCATTTTAGAGAATTTGGCAATACGTCCAACGAGCCTCACAAACTCAGACTACGTGTAACCATGCCAGCCCAGGACCTCCACATCCGGCTTCTTCACCTGCGGCATCATCATGGCTGTGTCCCTGCCCAGTTATGTGAACTCCATAGACTAGGGCCTAATTTATTTATTTCAATTGACTGATTTCCTTATATGAACTTATATGAATTGTAACTCAGCAAAATCTTTGAAATTTATTCAGACCCCTTGACTTTTTCCAAATGTTGTTACACTACAGCCTTATTCTAAAATGGATTAAGAAAAAAATCCTCAGCAATCTAAACACAATACCCCATAACGACAAAGTGAAAACAGATTTTTTTTAATTTTAGCAAATGTATTAAAAATAAAAACAGAAATACTTTATTTACATAAGTATTCAGACACTTTGCTATGATACTCGAATTTGAGCTCAGGTGCATCCTGTTTCAATTGATCATTCTTGAGATGTTTCTACAACTTGATTGGAGTCCACCTGTGGTAAATTCAATTGATTGGACATGATTTGGAAAGGCACACAACAGTTGACAGTGCATGTCACAGCAAAAACCAAACCATGAGGTCAAAGGAATTGTCCGTAGAGCTCAGAGACCGGATTGTGTTGAGGCACAAATCAGGGGAAGAGTACCAAAAAATATCTGTAGCATTGAAGGTCCCCAAGAACACAGTGGCCTCCATCATTCTTAAATGGAAGAAGTTTGGAACCATCAAGACTCTTCCTAGAGCTGGCTGCCCAGCCAAACTGAGCAATCGGGAGAGAAGGGCCTTGGTCAGGGAGGTGACCAAGAACCTGATGGTGACTCTGACAGAGCTCTAGAGTTCCTCTGTGTAGATGGGAGAACCTTCCAGAAGGACAACCACCTCTGCAGCACTCCACCAATCAGGCCTTTATTGTAGAGTGGCCAGACGGAAGCCACTCCTCAGTAAAAGGCACATGACAGCCCGCTTGGAGTTTGCCCAAAAGCACCTAAAGACTCTCGGACCATGAAAAACAAGATTCTCTGGTCTGATGAAAACAAGATTGAACTCTTTGGCCTGAATGCCAAGCGTCACATCTGGAGGAAACCTGGCACCATCCCTTTGGTGAAGCATAGTGGTAGCAGCATAATGCTGATGTTTTTCAGCGGCAAGGATTGGGAGACTAGTCAGGATCGAGGCAAAGATGACTGGAGCAAAGTAGAGAGAGATCCTTAATGAAAACCTGCTCCAGAGCGCTCAGCACCTCAGACTGTGGCAAAGGTTCACCTTCCAACAGGACAACAACCCCAAGCACACAGCCAATAAAATGCAGGAGTGGCTTCAGAACAAGTCTCTGAATGTCCTTGAGTGGCACAGTGAGAGCCCAAACTTGAACCCAATCGAACATCTCTAAAAAGACCTGAAAATAGCTGTGCAGCAACACTACCCATCCAACCTGACAGAGTTTGAGAGGATCTGCAGAGAAGAATGGGAGAAACCTCCCAAATACAGATGTGAACGTTCGTGGGTGACTCGAAATTCTAAAATTCAACTGAAATCTATGATACTTTTTTTGTGCATTATGTATTTGCCAACAGTGATTGTGAAAACATACAGTAATTAAATGCCAAAAAAGTAGACAGTTCATGAATCACTTTAAAGAAACTCAAGAACTAGAAGCAGATAAGAGTTTCTGAATCCATTTTTACAGGAAAAATAATCAGTTGAGGGGAATTGGTCTAGCATGTTGTGTAAAGAGAGGTTTTAGAGGGTTTGACTCACGTTATTTGCTTCATCAAGTTTCCCCTGCAGGTTATGATCCTGGCCATCAAAAATTCATCTTTGACGCCACCAAAAGCCAGGAAAGACTGCTAATTGTTTTGGGAAATCTTGCTTTGGATCACTGTGGCCATCCATAGCTCTTGGAAATCTATGAAGTTCTTCCTGAGCTACTTTTATCTGTATAGCTCTTGTAGAGTTAGTATGATTTGGCCAGTGACATTCCACCTGTGCTGACATCACAGAGAAATCACGGGTAGCATCAAAGTAGACCAATAATAGAAACCGATTAAAAAACACCCTCATGTGAAGAGATGTCTCTTCTTTTGTTTTGCCAGGATGGTAAGTAGATAAGGCATTGGTACATCAGACACATAGCACAGTGCTGACCTATGGCTGGCCTGCTGAACAGTACTGAACACCTGAGGCAGAAGACGAGAGGCTTGTCTGCCACACCGCGAACAAAAGGCTTCATTGAGATGCCGACACAAGAGACATTAACCCATGATTTTGACTCAGGAGTTACCTTCAGACTAGGCCAGGAGGCTGTGTTAGCGAGCAGACCCCATGACAAATACATGATGCGGAACAGCAAGCGCTAGCAGTGTGACGGCTCCAACACAAAGCCCTATTACATTACCTATTAGCTCCTCAATTGACTTCTTTGGCATCACATAGGGAATTCAAAGGTGTAACTATCTGGCGTCTTAATTTGATTTAAATTTTTTATTGAACCTTTATTTAGCTAGGCAAGTCAGTTAAGAACAAATTCTTATTTACAATGACGGCCTAGGAACAGCGGGTTAACTGTCTTTTTCAGGGGCAGAACGACAGATTTTTAACTTGTCAACTCGGGGATTCGATCTAGCAACCTTTCGGTTACTGGCCCAGGCTACCTGCCACCCCAAAATGCCTTCAAGGGGTAATTATCAGGCATCATACAAAGAAGTGCAGATAAACAAGAGGCTGCATGGTTTGCGCTGTGAACCATCTAAAAACTTTTCTTGTGGCACCATCCAACAGAACAAATCTTTCATGCAGCAATCAAGTCTTCACCCATCAAGGAATCAAACCACCATTTGGGAAAGACAGCTCTGACAAATGGACAATTATTGTATCATAAAGCATTGCATCGTAAAGTTTCTCATTGTCACGTATCGTAATGTAAAAAGTATTGTATCGTTAACTGGGTGTGTGAGACAAGGTGAAGCGCCTAGGCAGGGTGATGCTGCGGTTTGAGCTTGCGGAAGAGGAGCGGAGAGTTGGAGGGTGACATCCTGGGGGAGCCGCAGGGTGAACCCCCAGCGGAGCGTGGCTTCAGTTTGATGAGCTTGGTCCAGACAGTGCCGCCGACACCGCTGGCGGAGGAGGGCCCTTCCAACAGCGACGTGCCAACCCAGAGTGCCTCACTCATGCTCCCATTGGGATACGGGTGATTCTTAATAAACCAGTTTTAAACATGTCTGGAGCAAATTGAGTTGTAAAAGCATGATGCATCTGCAAAAATGACCTATCATTGATAACTAAGATGTCTAGTTTTTTGGCAAAGTGTCTTAAATCATATCAAACTTTATTTGTCACATGCGCCGAATACAACAGGTGTAGAKCTTACCGTGAAATGCTTACTTACAAGCCCTTAACCAAKAACACAGCTCAAGAAAGTGATAAGAAAAAGATTTACCAAATAAACTAAAGTAATAAAAAGTAACACAATAAAATAACAATAACAAGGCTATATACAGGGGGTACCGGTACCGATTCAATGTGCGGGGTTACAGGTTAGTGGAGGTAATTTGTTAATGTAGGTAGGGGTAAAGTGACTATGCCTAGATAAAAACAAATAGAGGCGGGGGGGCAATGTAAATAGTCCAGGTGGCCATTTTATTAATTATTCAGCAGTCTTATGGCTTAGGGGTAGAAGCTTGTTAAGGAGCCTTTTGGTCCTAGACTTGGCACTCCCGTACCACTTGCCGTGCGGTTGCAGAGAGAACAGTCTATGACTTGGGTGACCGGAGTCTTTGACAATTTTGGGGGCTTTCCTCTGACACCGCCTAGTATATAGGTCCTGGATGGCAGGAAGCTGTGGCGCAGCGGTCTAAGGCACTGCATCTCAGTGCTAAAGGAGTCACTACAGACCCTGGTTCGATTCCAGGCTGTATCACAACCGGCCGTGATTGGGAGTCCCATAGGTCGGTGCACAATTGGCACAGCATCGTCCGGGTTAGGATTTGGCCGGGGTAYGCCGTCATTGTAAATAAGAATTTGTTCATAACTGACTTGCCTAGATAAAGGTGAAATAAAAAAATAAAAAATAATTCAAGCTTGACCCCAGTGATGTACTGGGCCGTATGCACTACCCTCTGTAGCGCCTTAAGGTCAGATGCTGAGCAGTTGCCACACCAGGCAGTGATGCAACCGGTCAGGATGCTCTCGATGGTGCAGCTGTAGAACTTTTTGAGGATCTAGGGACCAACGCCAAATCTTTTCAGTCTCCTGAGGGGGAAAATGTGTTGTCGTGCCCTCTTCACGAATGTCTTGGTGTGTTTGGACCATGATAGTTTGTTGGTTATGTGGACACCAAGGAACTTGAAACTCTCAAATGCTCGCCTGAATCTTGCCCATTTCATTTCACCCCGGGTCATCTAACTTATTTGAATAAAACACAAAATATGTTGCTGTAGTTTGTCCATAAATCATAAAAATTGTACACTAGTTGAAGTTTACGTTAAAGTATAATATTTATTACATACAAACAAAGTATCTGTGGACATGTGTTTCATTACCGTAATACTTTTAAGTTCCTGTAAAAACTCCAATCAGTTTTTAAATAAAGTTGTATTCACGCATGATGAATCATCTAGAGTAGTAGAGGTTACGTTAACTTGTTCACTTATATGCCTTCAGAATGAGGTTCTTCTTCTCAAACACCCCCTTTACCCAACTTTGCCTTCTCATTACCGGAATGGCTAAAAAGCTGAAATTGGGAAAATATCTGATCAAAAAACATKATAATAATTATGAAATAGTACATATCCTAATCTCAGTGATAAAATAGGACATTTCATGAAAAATCACACTTTTAAATTGTTCTTGAGAATGACGCACCGTCCCCTCCACTCCACTGCTGCTAATGGGGATGCTCCAATGTTCTGGCCTTGTAGCTGCCGCTCTCCACCCAGAAAAGTCCACCAGGATGCTCTCTCAAAGAGTTACTTCACATAATGCTCTTCATGCCTTGGGTCACATACGGTGTCCACAGGCATCTCGAAAGAGTTGTCAAAGGTTTGAAACTTGAAAAACGTTAATCTTCAGAGAATGTTGTACTTTCTTTTTGGGATTGAGAATCTCTTCCACCCCGTTCCGTATAGTGGTCTACTGGTCTGGCTTGATAGACACAGACAAGGGCGGTGCGAGGCCTCCCCTGCGATATAAGCTCTGTTTACATGGTGCTGAAAACTTTTCCCTCCTCTTGCCTAAAAACGTCCAGCTGGAGTTAAAAAGGGGGTTAGCGCGTCGCGGGACAGTTAGCCGGGGGGGGTTACTTTAAAATAATTCCCATTCTCAGTCAATCGGCCTGTAAACATTAACCAGTCAGAGCCACATTTTCACTCTCCGTCAACAAACACATGCCTGAGCTGCTGTGATCAGGCTCAGGTCTTAGCTGACAAGGCCTGTTTGGTTCTTCATTATGCTCAGTTAGCAAGGCAAAGTTACATCTTTCGACCATAAAAAATGAGAGAGGGAGATAAAGTTTGTAGAGGAGCACAAGCGATCATAAGCCTGTGTCTCAAATGGAGATTCTGCCTTCTCCCATGGGGTTGGTGGATGATGGAAAAAATACACCATCTTGTGTCCTCTTTTGACCCAGTGGGTGGCCAGTGACCCATTCCTCATCTACTCCACACAAGGCCTCTGGAAACCAGCTGCACAAGGGCTAGGAAATTTCCTCTGCAACAATATATACACTGAGAACACAAAACATTTACACCACCTGCTCTTTCCATGACATAGACCAGTGGTTCCCAACCTTTTTTGGTTACTCTACCATCAACGGAATTTTGCTCTGCCCGGAGTAACCCTGAAATGCCACCTCATGTGCATTTTACCATTAGGCCTATGGTCTCATCAGTCTTCTTGAGTACCCCTGTGGATAGGCCAAGCACCCCCAGAATGACCAAGTGAATCCAGGTGAAAGCTATGACCCCTTATTGATGTCACTTGTTATATCCACTTAAATTAGTGTTGATGAAGAGGCGGAGATAAAGAAGGATTTTTAAGCTTTGAGACAATTGAGACATGGATTGTGTACGTGTGAGATTTAAGTGCCTTTGAACAGGGTATAGTTGTAGGTGCCAGGCGTAGGGCTGTTACGTGACCGTATTACCGCCACACTGGACGTTACGAGTCATGATGGCAGTCAAATTCCACGTGACCGCTTGGTCACAGTAATTAGGCTTCTCCAAGCTCTGATGCTTCTGATGGTCATTAGTAGCCTACCAAACGTGCTAACTGCCTGGTACTCGACACTCTATTGTCCCTCTAATCACCCTGACATCAATGCAAATGTAATCGYAAATCTAATCAAACACTTCATGAGAGCCCATGAGCTCATGTTGCGCAACATTTCTTTAGGCTATGCAATTACATGAGAAAACAGAGTGATGGCCTCTATTAAAAAGAGAGGGATCCCATCATCTTTTTATAGGCTAGGCCTACTATATTTATTTCTCAACTTTCCTAATATTAAGCACATTGCTTCTCTTTACAACAGGATGGCAATGACATTTAACCAAGGGAATAGTGTCCTCCTTTCGCTATTTAAGTGCATAGATAACATGTATTTTTCCCCCTGCTCCTTTTTTGAGACAGGTGCATGATAATGGTCCATTTAAAATCAACACATTTCACACATATATTATTTAGTACATGTAAAGACTAGATTAAATCAGGAATAGTCTGATGGGTGACAATATTAGCTTATCACTTGTGAATGATATATTTGCTGCTGGGAAATTCGAGGCATTATCAAGTGCGTGTGAAATTGTGAATGGGGGACTGATGAAGTGGGTACAGCCTGGGCAAAAAACAAAGCAGAGCTCATGCCTTTCATGCGACTTTTTTCAAATCATTATTAGAATCGCATCATGCAGTCTTAGAATGTATTAAAAAATCTAAACTTATAGCCCAACGTTTGTATCACAACTAAAGTGGCCAATAACTTCTTAAAATTAATCACATTAATCTTGTGTAGGCTACATTACATGGAATTTTTCCCCCTTCACTTTTTAAAATGTAGTGTTCCAAAGGTCTGCATCAGTGGCCTAAATGCTATGCATGGGAGCCAGGAYATGATAAATGTGTTTATGTTAATTAACAATCAATTACCATGAGACCAGCAGTTATTTGKTTGACAATCACCGGCTGACAAAATTTCATGACCACCACAGCCCTAGCCAGGAGCACCGGTTTGTTTTAAGAACTGCAACGCTGTAGCTTTTTTTTTTACACTCAACAGATTCCCGCGTTTATCAGGAATGGTCCACCACACAAAGGACATTCAGCCAACTTGACAACTGTGGGAAGCATTGGAGTCAACATGGGCCGGCATCCCTGTGGAACGCTTTCGACAACCCGACGAATTGAGGCTGTTCTGTTCAACCCAATATTAGGGTGTTGGGTATACTCAGTGTATACCCAGAATACTATCAGTAATATATTAGAACAGCATATGCACAACCACCACAGAGACAATATCACTAATAAACTGTGATGGTTCTAACCCAGCGGTGGGAAAAATACCCTTGTCTGGCCTGCAAATTGATTTTGACATGCAAATATGTGTGGCCCTGGGGCCAAAACATGTGCCCACCCGTTCTAACAACTATCTTGTAACTTAGGTAATATGGAGGGTAGATGAGGAACAATACGACTTTTATATTATAAAGTAAAAATAACACATTCTGTGCTACCTAGAAAGAATAACATGCTTTTATAAAGAGGGTCAGGAAAAAGCAGGTTATAATTGGCTGAATATGCTAAGGGAAAAACTGAAAAAGTCTACAATTAGAGTTTGTCCTGATGCTTACAGTACTTGTATCTACAACTCATAAGCCAGCATCAGACCTATCCAAATACGACCCTTAGACTAAAATACTCCTGAAAGCTCAGTCTGAAAAGAAATGTAGAAGGCTGAATTTAATCATCTTTCTTTAGTCAAACAAATTGTGATCCTATTTTATGCAATTATTATAATTAAAAAGTACACATTTCAACTGTCTCCAAAGTCTTTTTATACTATATTTGAAAAGTAGCCTAAATCTGAATTACTGGAATTTAGGAGATTTAAGATTTAATAGTACAGTAAATAATTATTTAAGCTACCAACAATGTTCGTCTGTATTGCTAATGCTATGACAACATCTGGTAAAATCAAAAACCAACTCTCATTGTCATAAGCTCTCTCTATCACCTACTCATACTGTATGTGGACAGGGTTGTAGTGAAGATATTGCAGTCATTCGCAACTCTGAATGCTCTTCTCTTCTCTTCGTTGTCAATATCTATGAAACATGAAAGTGATGAGGTGGCCTTACTACAGTTTTGTGGTCTGTCTCAGGCGGGCCCCCAAGACAGGGGTGATCTAATGCACACGGGTCAGGGGGTCAACGTACTGGAATGAGCTCACTTATCCACACACAGCTGCTGTGTGAACCTTTGCCAAATGCAACCAGCAGATGGTGCACTCTGAGTTTTCCCAGCCCCGCTACAGGGCCCCCACCCCTCCACGCACACAGGGCCGTTACGGTCAACACATTCCGGCCCGGAACACTCACAAGGCAGGGTTGAGTGTTCTAGGATCACAACTAAACAAATACTGTGCGTCTGTGAGGAATTAAGGACAGACACCAGACCCACGCAACAGGCCAACTTTAGAACCGTTGAATATTGCAGATGTATGCGAGGGACAGAGCACCAAAAAGAGCATGTGGGACTTCCAATAGCCTGGTCCCAGATCTGTATGGATTTGAACTCCTCTGATGTTAGTCGGGTAAAGCCAAAACAGATCTAGGACCAGGGTAATTTCAAATACTAGAGCACAAATGTTTTATACTATATCACAATGGCATAACATCACTGTAATATTTTTTTCCGTTATTTCTTTAAAGGTGGTACTATGGACGAGGTAATCCATTAAATTGAGTACTGTGTTCATTCATATGTAAGCAAGAATCAATAATGCTAGCGGCCATCATGGTGTGTTGTGTATCCAATATGCATGAATAGAATGTAGCAAATGCAATTGGACGACCAAGTATTAACAGCTTAGAGGGATACTTCAGCATTTTGGCAAAGAATTTGTCCCTTTACCTACTTCCCCAGAGTCAGATCAACTCGTGGATACCATTTTTATGTCTCTATTATTATTACTTTTTTATTGAACCTTTATTTAAGTCAGTTAAGAACAAATTCTTACTTACAATGACGACCAAAAGGCAAAAGGCCTTCTGTGGGGATGGGGGCTAAAAAATAAATAAATTAATAATAATAATCTCTGTGTGCAGTTTGAAGGAAGTTGCTAACTAGCGTTAGCGCAATGACTAGAATATGGTTACTGCTAGTATTCTAGTAATTGTGCTAACACTAGTTAACATTGGCTCACGAAACTGCCTCTAACTTCATTCATACTGGATGCAGAGACATACAAATGGTATATATGAGTTCATCTGACTCTGGGGAAGAAGATAAAAGTCTTCATTGCCGAAATCCTGAAGTATCCCTTTAAGATTAGATTGACTTTCTCTATTGCACTTTGAGGACAGTACATAGTGCCCTATTTGGTTGTGAGGGCTGTATATCCTTCTAGGACTGATTCCCAATAGGATAATAAGGATTTATCAGCTGTTTGGTTATTTTGAGTCACCAGGAATGCAGAGGACTGTACCAGATCTTATGTCCACTAAATTACTGACCTCTGGATGCACGTTAAACTATTCATTTCAATGCTAAGTCACTTAACTGCCACCCTTTACTGTTGCACAAACACAACATACCACACACAGTTTCAAACCCAGAGTTTCAAACTCACACACCCATGCTGACATACACATAGCAGTCCACACAGTTCTAAACACACACGTACATTACATATACCATATCACAAACATACACTGTTTCACACAAACTCACAGGCTTACACACATACACGGTTTCAATAAAGACTCCAAGGGGAGGATAACCTTCAGAGTGATTTGATTTTTGACAGTCCAATTACAGTAATTAGCTCCCTAAGATGTGTCTCCATGTGGAAGAAAACCGTACAAGTGTTTCGATTGTAACACTTTTAAGTCCAATTACAGTGCCTTCAGAAAGTATTCACACCCCTTGACTTACTCTGTTGTGTTACAGCCTGAATTCAAAGTGGATTTTCTCACCCATCTACACACAATAACCCATAATGACAAGGTAAAAACATGTTTTTAGAAATGCTTGCAGTAATATCTAATTTACACTACCGTTCAAAAGTTTGGGGTCACTTAGAAATGTCCATGTTTTTGAAAGAAAAGCTAATTTTTTGTCCATTTAAAATAACATCAAATTTATCAGAAATACAGTGTAGACATTGTTAATGTTGGAAATGACTATTTAAGTTGGAAACGGCAGATTTGTTATGGAATATCTACATAGGCGTACAGAGGCCCATTATCAGGAACCATCACTCCTGTGTTCCAATGGTACGTTGTGTTAGCTAATCCAAGTTTATCATTTTAAAAGGCTAATTGATCATTAGAAAACCCTTTTGCAATTATGTTAGCACAGCTGAAATCTATTGTGCTGGTTCAAGAAGCAATAAAACTGTCCTTCTTTAGACTAGTTGAGTACCTGGAGCATCAGCATTTGTGGGTTCGATTACAGGCTCAAAATGGCCAGAAACAAAGACTTTCTTCTGAAACTTGTCAGTCTATTCTTGTTCTGAGAAATTAAGGCTATTCCATGCGAGAAATTGCCAAGAAACTGAAGATCTCGTACAATGCTGTGCACTACTCCCTTCACAGAACAGAGCAAACTGGCTCTAACCAGAATAGAACTAGGAGTGGGAGGCCCCGGTGCACAACTGAGCAAGAGGACAAGTACATTAGAGTGTCTAGTTTGAGAAACAGACGTCTCACAAGTCCTCAACTGGCAGCTTCATTAAATAGTACCCGCAAAACACCAGTCTCAATGTCAACAGTGAGGAGGCGACTCCGGGATGCTGGCCTTCTATGCAGAGTTGCAAAGAAAAAGCCATATCTCAGACCGGCCAATAAAAAGAAAACATTAAGATGGGCAAAAGAACACAGACACTGGGCAAAAGAACAAAGACACTGGACAAATGTCTAGGAGCAACAATGGCTCTGCCGCGAAATGGTAGGCCACACAAGGTCACAGAACGGGACCACAGAGCGCTGAAGCGTGTAGCAAGTGAAAATTGTCTGTCCTCGGAAGCAATATCAGCACAAGAACTGTTTGTCGGGAGCTTCATGAAATGGGTTTCCATGGGCGAGCAGTCGAACACAAGCCGAAAATCACCACGCGCAATGCCAAGCGGCYGCTGGAGTGGTGTAAAGCTTGCAGACATTAGACTCTGGAGCAGTGGAAACGTGTTCTCTGGAGTGATGAATCACTATCTGGCAGTCTGRGGGACTAATCTGGGTTTGGCGGATGCCAGGAGAATGCTACCTGCCCGAATGCATAGGAGGAGGAATGATGGTCTGGGGTWGTTTTTCATGGTTCAGGCTAGGCCCCTTAGTTCCAGTGAAGGGAAATCTTAATTCTACAGCATACAATGACATTCTAGATGATTCTGTGCTTCGAACTTTGTGGCAACAGTTTGGCAAAGGCCCTTTCCTGTTTCAGCATGACAATGCCCCATTCACAAAGCGAGGTCCATACAGAAATGGTTTGTCGAGATCGGTGTGGAAGAACTTGACTGGCCTGCACAGAGCCCTGACCTCAACCCCATCGAACACCTTTGGGATGAATTGGTATTTAAGCTTGCCATATCAAAGGGGTTGAATACTTATTGACTGAAGACATTTCAGCTTTTCATTTTTAATTAATTTGTAAAAATGTCTACAAACATAATTACACTTTGACATTATGGGGTATTATGTGTAGGCCAGTGACAAAAKAATCTAAATGTAATCCATTTTAAATTCAGGCTGTAACACAACAAAATGTGGAAAAAGTCAAGGGGTGTGAATACTTTCTGAAGGCAGTGTATGTTAGCTAAAGAGTAACTTGGAAAGATCAAGGAGTGGAAGAGAWTGGTCTCAGAATGTAGTGCAGCAAATGTAAAAAAGTACAGAACACAGAACTTTCAAGGTAAAAGCCCAGATGGAACAATCAAATAATAGTAAAATCCTCTCTTGGAACCAAGGGTATAGGGGTGGGTGCAATGCGGAGATCTCCTTTGGAAAAGACAAGAACTTGGACAGAACTGTCTGTGTGTCACTGCCTGTCAGCAAGAGATGGCAAAGAGAAGCCTCTATGGACTAGAGCAGGCAAGCCCTGGCACGGATGTCCCTGGCACGGCTGTCCCTGGCACGACTGTCCCTGGCATGGGTATATGCTCGCAAGAGGAAGAGTCAGCGGGCCAGATTGTGGATACAAAATGTGCACCTGTTATGTTAAGTGTGGATTTTAATTTATTTTTTAAATCCAATGCTTCATCACGAAGGAGTGGTTATCCATGAAATATGAGCCAGATTAACCTACTCCTGGACTAAGAAGCATTCTAATTGGAGAATCTTGAATCGGGACAAGTAAGGTATTCGCTTAATATTCACCTTTTTGATGAACGTTTTAACTGCTCTCTGTTATCAGTGAGCACAAACATAGCACCAGTGCATATGTTTAGTAAAGTATGGTTATTGAGTTCAGTAGGTGGTGTGTTACAAGTTACACTGTGAAGAACTGGATGTTCTTTACCACACCACAGGCATGCTCTACCATAGCAGCCTTCACCATGCTGCATAATCACATCCTCCTGACTGTCTGTTACACGCTGCAACATCTCCTAGGCAACCAACAGCTTCTCAAAAGCAAAAAGTGTGCATTTATTAAAAAGGACAGCTAGAGCTAAGGATATGTCAGTGACCTTCCAAGTACCTGCATCTGCAATGAGTGTGCTATTAAAGGAAACGCTCCACTCACAAAACTATTTTTTGGTATTTTTTTGAATTGGTCCACCCAAAAGGTTTTGCATGTCAGCAATCAAATTTTCAAGATATAGGATTTTCAAGAAGCAAAGTGTCACTGCCACATCAAGTGTCATTCTGGGTCTGTATCAACAGTGGACTAAAGTAAAAAATACGAAAATATAGTTTGAGTGGATTTTTCCTTTAAGGGTGCCCAGTACAGATGAATGGTGGAAATAATTACCATGGTTACGACCACAGTATGTACACAAACAGACTAGCACTGAGTGCACGTATATTCAGAGTGGCTCATTCACATTGAAATTTCAAAAAGTAAGCCTTTTCTCCCTACTGCTCAGATGTTACATCTCTTGCTGCCCCCTTGTGGTTATCAAAAGCTAAAATCTGAAAAAACAAACTTTCATTCAACTGCAAAAAAAAGGCCAGTGAGTGCATGTAATCTTAAGGGAAACTTCCATACAAAAGAACCATACAGTCAGTAGATTTGTAGCTGCAGGGGCATCCTGTCTACTTTCCCACTCATATCACAGTCCCACAGGTGCAGCATATAAACTGAGCAGTGGAATAAGAGGCTGGTCGCAGCAGCTGTGATCTGTTTGTTGCATGAATGTATATGTGCTCCTTTGTTTTGCTGACGTTGAGGAAAAGGTTGTCATGACACAATGCCAGTTCACTTACCTCCTCCCTTTCTTGTATCAAAAGGCTGGCTGGTCCTCATTAAAGTCCTGTAGATCACTTCATTACTCCCTTTTTGTTTACAACGCTCTACTGTACAAGCTACCAGGATTGGTTAACTTTTCCAAGTTCTTTTGGTCTACACCAAATTAGGTAAATCCGCGTTGAGTTTTAACGCTCCACATTTTTGGGGAATCACTTATAATATTAATTACATTTGGATTCCATGATGCCACTAAGGCATTTTAAAAACCCTGATGCTGATTTCACCGGTGTGAAATTGTTTTGATTGATTGACTATAAAAACTTGTTTATGATGGCTGTGATGTTCTAATGTTATGTACGTGTTATGTTATCTTGTATCTTTTAGTTTTATGTTTTCTTTTATGTCCCCAGGACACCATTGAAAATGAGACTTGGCTCTCAATTGGGCTCTCTTGAATAAATAAAAGTTAATAAAAATGACTCCACTCCCTTTGGGGAGGAACATGTTTCTGAGGCAAGCACAGCAAGGGGTTATTAAAGAGACTTGTCATTCTGTGGTGGTTCTCCATGCGTCCTCTCTTTTGAAGGTGCTGCTACGAGGGGGGGGGGGGGGGGGGGAGTGGTAAATGTCTATATGCATACTTTAGAGGTAAAATGCTATCATAATTTTAGCCAACTCTGGAAAACAAACTAAGGAAAATACATTACGTTCCTCGACGGCAATGAAGCAAAACAAGTTTCTCAAGTGTGAGAAACTGAATGCTGTATGTCTCAATATGGGGCTAAAATATGTCTAGAGAGTTCATCTGTCATGCAAAACAACATTCATCTTGGCCTCTGCCAAGATCATTTTGTGACTAGACTCAAAAGGCTGACACYTTATATTGGAGCAAATTGGGAAATGGCATTTAGCCTGCATACCCTCAAAATCAAAGTCCCAGGAATATAATCATAATGAAATTCACATTTTGGCACCACTCTTTTTGTACAACAGAGACAAGAGACAGGGGATGTAGAAAACAAAGCCGATGCATTGATCGCTATACAGTGGGGAGAACAAGTATTTGATACACTGCCGATTTTGCCGATTTTCCTACTTACAAAGCATGTAGAGGTCTGTAATTTTTATCATAGGTACACTTCAACTGTGAGAGACGGAATCTAAAAAAAAATCCCGAAAATCACATTGTATGATTTTTAAGTAATTAATTAGCATTTTATTGCATGACATAAGTATTTGATACATCAGAAAAGGCAGAACTTAATATTTGGTACAGAATCCTTTGTTTGCAATTACAGAGATCATATGTTTCCTGTAGTTCTTGACCAGGTTGCACACACTGCAGCAGGGATTTTGCCCACTCCTCCATACAGACCTTCTCCAGATCCTTCACGGTCGGGGCTGTCGCTGGGGCAATACGGACTTTCAGCTCCTCCAAAGATTTTCTATTGGGTTCAGGTCTGGAGACTGCTAGCCCTCCAGACCTTGAGATACTTCTTACGGAGCCACTCCTTAGTTGCCCTGGCTGTGTGTTTCGGGTCGTTGTATGCTGGAAGACCCAGCCACGACCCATCATCAATGCTCTTATGAGGAAGAAGGTGTTGGCTAAGATCTCGCAATACATGGCCCCATCCATCCTCCCCTTAATACGGCAGTCATCTGTCCCCTTTGCAGAAAAGCATGCCCAAAGAATGATGTTTCCACCTCCATGCTTCACGGTTGGGATGGTGTTCTTGGGTTGTACTCATCCTTCTTCTCCTCCAAACACGGCGAGTGGAGTTTAGACCAAAAAGCTCTATTTTTGAATCATCAGACCAATGACCTTCTCCCATTCCTCTCTGGATCATCCAGATGGTCATTGGCAACTTCAGACGGCTGGACATGCGCCTGCTTGAGCAGGGGGACCTTGTGTGCGGTGCAGATTTAATCCATGACGGCGTAGTGTGTTACTAATGGTTTTCTTTGAGACTGTGTCCAGCTCTCTCAGGTCATTGACCAGGTCCTGCCGTGTAGTTCTGGGCTGATCCCTCACCTTCCTCATGATCATTGATGCCCCGAGGTGAGATCTTGCATGGACCAGACCGAGGTGATGACCATCATCTTGAACTTCTTCTATTTTCTTCTATTTTCTAATAATTGCGCCAACAGTTGTTGCCTTCTCACCAAGCTGCTTGCCTATTGTCTTGTAGCCATCCCAGCCTGTGCAGGTCTACAATTTTATCCCTGATGTCCTTCACAGCTCTCTGGTCTTGGCCATTGTGGAGAGGTTGGAGTCTGTTTGATGAGTGTGTGGACAGGTGTCTTTATTACAGGTAACGAGTTCAAACAGGTGCAGTTAATACAGGTAATGAGTGGAGAACAGGAGGGCTTCTTAAAGAAAAACTAACAGATCTGTGGAGCCGGAATTCTTACTGGTTGGTAGGTGATCAAATACTTATGTCATGCAATAAAATGCTAATTAATTACTTAAAAATCATACAATGTGATTTTCTGGATTTTTGTTTTAGATTCCGTCTCTCACAGTTGAAGTGTACATATGATAAAATTACAGACCTCTACATGCTTTGTAAGTAGGAAAACTTGCAAAATCGGCAGTGTATCAAATACTTGTTCTCCCCACTGTATGACCTTACACAAGACATCTGGTGGTTATTACTGAATGTTAAGAGCAAATATGCATGTGAGAAAGTTAGAAATGATATCAACACTGGGTAATGGGGAATATCAAATCAAATCAAGCTTTATTTATATAGCACATTTCAGACATGAATGCAAGGGCAATGCGCTACACAGGAAAAAAATATAAATAAACATATATCTTTACTACATAACAAACATAAACTGAACAACTAAAAAGCACCCTAAAGAAAAGCAAAGCTAAAAAGGTGTGTTTTAAGATCTATTTCAAATATGTCCACAGTTTCAGCCCCACTCAGGTCCTTTGGCAAGCTATTCCAGAGGCAGGGGGCATAGTAACTAAAGGCTGCCTCCATGCCTCTTGGTCTTAGGCTTTGGGATAGTTAAAAGGCCAGTGCCAGAGGACCTGAGGGACCTACCGGGTACATAACTCAAAAGCATGTCTGATTATTTATTGGGGTGCACACTCGTGGATGGATTTTTAAAAAACAATAGAAGAATCTTAAAATGAATTCTAAAACTCACAGGCAGCCAGTGCAGAGACTTTGAAACAGGTGTAATGTGTGCTCTATGTCGGCTCTTGGTAAGTACCCATGCTGCAGCATTCTGTATGTTTTTCAGTTGACCAATGGCTTTCCTGGGTAGACCAGACAGGAGAGCACTAAAGTAGTAAAGCCTGCTTGTAATAAAAGCATGGAAGAGTCTTTCTGTATCAGCCTGAGATAGAAACGGCCGCACCTTGGAAATGTTCCTCAGGAGGTAAAAAGCTATTTTGGTACCATTTCTATTGTGATATTTGAAACTGAGTTCAGAATCTAAAATGACACCTGAGTTTTTATTGACCGTGAATCACAATGAGCGGGCAGATTCTCTCTCTGTGCTTTGGCTCCAATGATAAGTACCTCATTCGTCTTGATAGTACTTTCACAGTTTGTTGGGATGAGGTGTGATCACTGGGGATAGTGGGTTTCAATTGCTAAAGATAAGGGGAGTAGGTGTAACCGATGTGAAATGGCTAGCTAGTTAGCGGTGGTGCGCGCTAATAGCGTCTCAATCGGTGACGTCACTCTGAGACCTTGAAGTAGTTGTTCCCCTTGCTCTGCAAGGGCTGCGGCTTTTGTGGAGCGATGGGTAACGATGCTTCGAGGGTGGCTGTTGTCGATGTGTGCAGAGGGTCCCTGGTACGAGCCCAGGTAGGGGCGAGGAGAGGGACGGAAGCAATACTGTTACATACGCGCTAATTTACAAATGCATGAACACTGAAAAAAACATCTGCTCGTACTACATGTTCCACCAACTACAGAAATTAAACCAACCTCTCAGTGCAGTCCAAAACTTGACTTTCCTGTGTTTTATATATGGTATATTTCCACACTATGYGGTTGGAATAATACTGTGAAATTGTGACAATTATGATAATGCCCTTTTAGTGTAAGAGCTGTTTGAAAAGACCGCCTGGAATTTCAGTCTGTTTTGATTTGACATTGAGATAAAAAAATAAACAGCTGCATTGGACCTTTAAGTTCATCTTAATTATGGCTTCCCTAAGCGGAGACCATTTCCATTTAATTTCTTAAGTACCTCACAGACACAGCATTACATCTACTGTTAATAAATAGGTACTATTAGAGTGCTCAGTGCTGGTCTGGTTCACATATTAGTATGAAGGGAACACATATGCACTGTATATGACCCAAATAGATAAACATACAAAAGATTAGAGTGGCATGTCTCTGCAAGATTAGAGATTTGCATAAAGGTCATGTTTGAAATTGTTTCTGAGACATGCCAGAACAAGCAGCTGACAATGACAGTGCCATTTAGATGCCTCTGTAAATTTCATGCTATTTCAAGASTCAGACAGAGGTCTGTCTTTTCAGTGAATAGAGGTTCGACATGCTCATCTCATAGAAGCTGAATGACACGGTGCAGGTTAAAGAAAATTAAAAATATGTACGCTGTTTTAACTCTACCGAAGGTGGTTGCTTGATGTGTCCACCATAGTCTTTGTCTGGTCTCAGGGTGAAGACAGAGGAAGACAAAAAAGGTTGCCAAGTTGTCATCAATAAATAAACAAACACATTTGGAAGTGTTAACCCTATCAGTCCCGAGATCCCAGCTTTTCATTTATCTGACTTTCATTGATGTCCAGCCCTTATATTTAGCCTCACAATTAAGTATTTTACCATTTTGTTTTCAGGACAACAAGGGCTACAAGTAGAACACAAAACAATTTGACATAAATAGTAGCATTCATGAGTTTTGACAAATGTCAATAAAAAAATACAGTCCGCCACAGCAAAATCCTCATAAAAAGGTATTTACATTAATGCTCTAAGTACATAATTTTTTTCTCACTGAGAAATTAATATCCAACTAGTCAAAGACAACGATTATGTGAGCTTAATACAGAATTATAGACACWATGCCCTGGGATTTCCAATGACCTATGTTGAAGAATTCCTTACCTTCTAACGAGAAACAGACGTTGACACTGGTGTTTCGTGGGTACTATTTCATGAAGCTGCCAGTTGAGGACTTGTGAGACGTCTGTTTCTCAAACTAGACACTCTAATGTACTTGTCCTCTTGCTCAGTTGTGCACCAGGGCCTCCCACTCCTCTTTCTATTCTGGTTAGAGCCAGTTTGCTCTGTTCTGTGAAGGGAGTAGTGCACAGCTTTGTACGAGATCTTCAGTTTCTTGGCAATTTCTCACATGGAATAGCCTTCATTTCTCAACAAGAATAGACTGACGAGTTTCAGAAGAAAGTCTTTGTTTCTAGCCCTTTTGAGCCTGTAATCGAACCCACAAATGCTGATACTCCAGATACTCAACTAGTCTAAAGAAGGCCAGTTATATTGCTTCTTTAATCAGAACAACAGTTTTCAGCTGTGCTAACATAATTGCAACAGGGTTTTCTAATGATCAATTAGCCTTTTAAAATTATAAACTTGGATTAGTTAACACAACGTGCCATTGGAACACAGGAGTGATGGTTGCTGATAGTGGGCCTCTGTACGCCTCCGTACGCGTATGTAGATATTCCATGAAAAATCAGCCGTTTTCAGCTACAATAGTCATTTACAACATTAGCAATGTCTACACTGTATTTCTGATCAATTTGATGTTATTTGAAATGAAAAAAAATTGCTTTTCTTTCAAAAACAAGGACATATCTAAGTGACCCCAAACTTTTGAACGGTAGTGTATATATATATATATATATATATATATATATTTTGTACTTTAACCCCTTATTCTCCATAACTTCGTGATATCCAGTTGGTAGTGACAGTCTTGTCCCATCGCTACAACTCCCCTACGGACTCGGGAGAGGCGAAGGTCGAGAGCCATGCGCCCTCTGAAACACGACCCTGCCAAGCCGCACTGCTTCTTGACACACTGCTCGCTTAACCCGGAAGCCAGCCGCACCAATATGTCGGAGGAAACACCGTCCAGCTGTTGACCGAAGTCGCTAGACCCCGATGGGACAAGGAAATCTCGGCCGGCCAAGCCCTCCCCTAACCCAGACGATGCTGGGCCAATTGTGCGCCGCCTCATGGGTCTCCCAGTCACGGCCGGCTGTGACACAGCCTGGGATCGAACCCGGGTCTGTAGTGATGCCACAAGCACTGCAATGCCTTAATAGTTTGTAGCTCTAACCATTTTGACTCTACAGAAATGTTTGTACAAAATAACTGGCCCCGGGGCCCTTCGGGATCCGCCCTTGTCTCACAAACACCGCTCTAGCTCAGCCTCCATTAATCACACAGGCTAATGGTTGGTATCTATGGGTGCAGAATAAATAGACAAATCCAATGGTACAACCCTGTAGATCAAACACACAATGTTTAAAAGGGGTTAGAAGTCCAAAATGAGCAGGCGATACGGTTGGACTGATTGGGTTAAAAGCCGTTTAAGAGCAGTTCTTTCTTATGTCCTTTCTCTGGATTTTGAGCTCGTCTCCGATTACTTTAGACTGCGGCCAAAATATACAGTAGCATTGAAGGTAACTTAAATTGAATCTTATACCATGCAGCTCTGGTGTGTGTGTGTGTGTGTGTGTGTGTGTGTGTGTGTGTGTGTGTGTGTGTGTGTGTGTGTGTGTGTGTGTGTGTGTGTGTGTTAGAAAAGACCCAATGCAGATAACGAATACCTGCCAGTAGCTCGAGTGTCTCAGTCTGTCTGGGATGACAGAGAGAGACTTGACTGAAAATGGGTGAGAAAGTGGAGCCTTCGTATTAGTCATCCAAGCACTCAAGTTTTCACAGATCGTTTACAGAGTGTGACTGGAAGTTAAGGTTGTAACACATGATGAATGACGAGGTGACACAAATCTGTGTGCCCTATGTGCTAAAATGCTATACGTGCTAAAAGTCCAACCTCAAAACATAAATGGAAAATCCAAAACCTGTTGACAGTAGGCCGCATGTCAATGTCAACCAAACGAATGGAGCTGATCGTGGACTACAGGTGAGAGCAGAGAGAGCACGCCCCCATCCACACTGATGGGGCTGCAGTGGAGATGGTGGAAAGCTTAAAGTTCCTCGGCGTGCACATCACTGATGACCTGAAATGGTCCATTCACACAGACAGTATGGTGATGAAGGCTCAGGAGGCTGAATACATTTGTCTTGGCCCTTATAACCCTTACAAACCTCTACAGATGCACCCCTGAGAGCATCCTGACAGGCTGTGTGTTGGTCACCCCTGTGTCACACTGTGTATTTAACTTCTCTAGGATAGGGGGCAGCATTTTCTTGTTTGGATGAAAAGCATACCCAAATTCAACTGCCAGCTACTCATCCCCAGAAGATAAGATATGCATATTGTTAGTAGATTTGGATAGAAAACACTCTGAAGTTTCTAAAAGTGTTTGAATCATGTCTGTGAGTATAACATAACTTATTTATAGCAGGCGAAACCCCGAGGACAAACCATTCAGATATTTTTTTTTTAAGGTCACTCTCTTTTCAATAGATTTTCATTGGGAATACAGATTTCTAATTGACCTTCTTGCAGTTCCTACTGCTTCCACTGGATGTCAACAGTCTTTAGAAATTAGTTGAGGGTTTTTCCTTTGTGTAATGAAGAAGTACGGCCATTTTGAATCAGGGTCACTTGAAGTGTCCTGTTAGATAGAGGCGCGTGACCAGAAAGCATGCTACAGATTGTTTTAATCCTGTATTGAACACAGATCATCCTGTCTTCAATTTTAGCGATTATTTACGTTAAAAAAATACCTAAAGTTGTATTACAAAAGTAGTTTGAAATGTTTTGGCAAAGTTTACAGGTAACTTTTGAGATATTTTGTAGTCATGTTTCACGAGTTGGAACCGGTGTTTTTCTGGATCAAACGCACCAAATAAATGGACATTTTGGATATATATTGACGGAATTAATCGAACAAAAGGACCATTTGTGATGTTTATGGGACATATTGGAGTGCTAACAACAGAAGCTCGTCAAAGGTAAGGCATGAATTATATTTTTATTTCTGCGTTTTGTGTCGCGCCTGCAGGGTTGAAATATGCTTATCTCTCTTTGTTTACAATGGTGCTAACTCGGATAATAGCATCATTTGCTTTCGCCGAAAAGCCTATTTGAATTCTGACATGTTGGCTGGATTCACAACCAGTGTAGCTTTAATTTGGTATCTTTCATGTGTGATTTAATGAAAGTTTTATTTTTATAGTATTTTATTTGAATTTGGCGCGCTGCATTTTCTCTGGCTTTTGGCCAAGTGAGACAGTAGCGTCCCGCCTAAACTCAGATTTTTGGATATAAATATGGACTTTACCGAACAAAACATACATGTATTGTGTAACATGAAGTCCTATGAGTGTCATCTGATGAAGATCATCAAAGGTTAGTGATTAATTTTAACTCTATTTCTGCTTTTTGTTACTCCTCTCTTTGGCTGGAAAAATGGCTGTGTTTTTCTGTGGCTATGTATTGAGCTAACATAATCGCAAGGTGTGCTTTCGCCGTAAATCCTTTTTGAAATCAGACACTTTGGCTGGATTAACGAGAAGTTTATCTTTAAAATGGTGTATAATACTTGTATGTTTGAGGAATTTTAATTATGAGATTCCTGTTTTTTTTTTATTTGGCGCCCTGCAATTTCACTGGCTGTTGGTTAGGTGGGACGCTACCGTCCCACATATCCCAGAGAAGTTAAATACTGTATCCCAAGCATAGATTATGCTAATACTTCTTCTACTGTACATTGTATTTTAGTTACACTGTTTATACACACACCACATATTTATTTATGTACTGAATTCTTGATATAGCTCATTCTAATATATCTACTGCTGTACATATTCCCTCGGTGTACATACTGTATGCATAGATTGCATTTTGATACTGCTACAGTGCTATTTGGGTTGTTAATTGGATTCATTCTGCCGCTCTTGATTTCGTCACTTAATTTTGTTGTATTTTTCTTTACATTTGGGATGTTTGACATTTGACTGCATTGTTAGGAACAAGTAACATAAGCATTTCGCTGCCCCACTATGACACTTTCTAAACTGTGTACGCGACCAATAAACTTTGATTTTATGTCCTGTATCAGCATTGCGTGTTCTCTCCCAGCTTCATGGTTTGAACGAGGTGCGTAATTCAAGTGCATATAATACAGTACAATAGAATACAGAAATACAGTCCACACTCAAAAAGACTACTGGAGCTTGTTTCATTCATTTACCCAAGCGAGCATACATCTGTGGGCTTTTATGTTTTTCCTATAACCTAGCCTATAACCTATCCTACTGGATAACGGCACAATCACTTGGCCTTTTTTGGCATTGAGCTCATAAAATGTCTAATGTAGGCCTCATAAAATGTATTTCATGTAGGGCTCATAAAACGTATTTCATGTAGGGCTCATAAAACGTATTTCATGTAGGGCTCATAAAATGTATTTCATGTAGGGCTCATAAAATGTATTTCATGTAGGGCTCATAAAATGTATTTCATGTAGGGCTCATAAAATTTATTTCATGTAGGGCTCATYAAATGTATTTCATGTAGGGCTCATCTGTCTCAGGTAGCATCAGAATTATCATGCCGATCAAAGCTCGAATCGAATCCAGACATATTTATATGCTTTATATGCATTAGAATGACACTTCCGGTTTTGGCGATAAATGCTGGGTTACCTGGGAGAAAAGTGATTTATTCTCGGGATAGAACATATGTAAAATACCGGGAAAATATTCAACCTTAGGGCACACTGATGAATTGTGTAATTTTGTCCTGTTTGCAGGCAGAATCAGCATGACCTCTCCTTAATTACAGAGGTTGTGAAGCGTGTGGGCACATGTGAACAGTTGTGTTTGTGTGTGCGCGCGCACGCATGTGAACAGTAGACCTATGTGTGTAGAGTATTTAGTATTTTTAACAAAAACATTATAGTACTGAGTGCAGGAATATTAGTAGACATATTGATATTGTTGGGTTTGCCAACCCTGAAGAAGGCACAGTGATGCCGAAACATTGTTTTTTTACCCAATAAATTACTGGGAGGTTATACATATGGAGTGTGCGACTGTTTTTATAGCTTCCAGTTTATTCTCCGTTAGTCAGCACCTCTACACTAAATAATGTTCTCTGGGTGTGCGCCAGTTCATGCTTTTTATTAGGGTTTGTGACCCAAAACATATTTTATCAGAGCTAAAAGCATGGTATTGGACCAGGGTCTTGTTTATACTAAAAGTTTTCTGCAATTTCCCCAAAATTATAATTGTGTTTGTATCTGATAGAGCGGACTACACCGGCCCTAAAAACTGTCCACACAAATCTCCTCTCTTCCAGAGCAGGTCACTGCACTGCAAAGGCAAAAGTAATGGGCTTGTAAATGCACTGAAACATATGCGGCTAGAATCTTCTCCCAAAAATATGTAGGGATCTCATTGTAATACATAACTAATGCGGAGGTTGACATATCGAAGGCTTCAAAACTAACCTTTTCAAAACATATTTCTGAGATCAATTTCTCTACATGACATTTTATCTTGAGTGTCTAACCAGGTTTCCATCCAAAGTAAATGTTGGATAAAATAAATGTTCTGACAGGCCTGATGGAAACAGCAAATTTGTCGGTAAACTTTCTAAATGTAGACAAAACAAAATACGCTAGACAAGTTGTGATATTCTTATGTCTGTAAAATGTATTATGCAAGAAATGGCTGTGGATTTTTTTAAATATACAATAACCATAATACAATAACCATCATATCATATTTGGTGACCGTCCACAATGGAGTGGAATTGCACCGCCCCCTTGCGGTTGAAGGCTCCATCGCGAGACGGACACCGCATAAGTAATACACATTGGCTGTTAAGCCAATTATACTTTATGACTTGCCTCCCGTTTTAGTTTATTGTGATGGATGATAATTATTAGGTGGAGGTTGCTAGCTACAGTATAGCCTAGCTTTTAGCTAGCTAGCTAGCTGCTCTGTAAGCTAGCTCTGTAAGCTAGCTTGACTTGCTAGCTAAATATGTTTTATTATCAACTGAAACAATATCTTTCTCCTGTCTTGAATGAAAAGGTCATATTTTTGCAATCTCCCAAAATAAACGCGATCCCTGACGAGAGACTCTCCTCCATCTTATTTTGCTTTGTGAAACCCTCCCCCGCTCTCCATCCAGTAGTGGAACGAGATCGCATGAAGATGATGTACGGCAAAATACATCACGATGGAAACCGGGCCCTGTTCATGTATCTCACATAAGTTTGCTGCACATATCCAAGAATGATGAAATCATGGCTGATGAAATCATAGCACTGTTCAAGATTGTTATTTAAAGATGCAAATTGCTCCGCCATTTCCTGGTTGCTGAAATATTAATAGTTTGCCTAATTTCAGTTGATGCAACAAAATAAGCAAGTACTGTGGAGAGAATCATTGTACCATCTAAACCGTTGTAAAATATATTTTCCATAAGCAAAAATATTGGATTTTCAGCAGTTTGAAGCTGGTGTAAAAACCCATGGTGTATTTTTTTATCGTATTATTTTTATTATAATTTTTTTTACACCAGATACAAAAGAATAACAATGAGTAAATAATATATTCTTTCTGGGAATGCTATGAAGTCCAAAAGTTATGGGCAGCTAGAAAGTTGGCTGTCAGAATTATTACAATGTAACTTACTTTTAAATCGGTCTGTCTGCCCATTTCAAGACATGGCATATGTGGGTGTAGTGAGACACCCAATGGGCTGGACGATTCTCTTCTCATCACTCATTTTGAAAAAAAAAACGTATACTAAAAACTTGGAAAATCAATCAATCCACCATCATTAACACAATAGAATAATCAAATGATCTATTATTGAAATATTGAAATAGCGACCGAGAAAAACAAATTGGTACAATTTAAGGCCATGTGGCAACAATAATGCAGTCACAAGAGATGGGGGTGAGAGCATGTGTGTCTGGGCAGATGAGATGGAGTTGTTGTTTGTGCACGTCTGTAAGTTATTGTTCGTATGTGTATGTTTGTATCTGGTGTAAAAAAGAAAATTATAATCATCTGAGAAACAAAAAAAAACACACCATGGCTTGTTGCCGGGGGAAGCAGTGTTCAACAATGATATATACTGTTTAAAAAACCTCCATGGTTTTGCCGTCGTTGGAGGACACCCTCTGAAGTGAGCTTCTAATATTGAATGTCATCATCCCTCTCTCCCCCCTGCAAACAGAGTTCCATTTCCTTTCCCCAGAATCACGAGTGCTCCCTGTGGACTCCCGGCCCTACTCATCACAGCATGGTCTTTTGGTTGATGCAAGCACGACACGGTGCTCACTGATAACCCTGCCAGGCCCCCATTTCGCATTCATCACACACTCCTGGGCGGGCTGACGCCTTCGACGTTCCAAAGAAATCACCACCAAAAAGATTTGGCTCAACAAGAGGAGGATGACTAGGCTTTGCTCTCATGTCCATGTCAAATCAAATCAAAGTTTATTTYTCACGTGCGCCAAATACAACAGGTGTAGACCTTACAGTGAAATGCTTACCTACAGACCGATAGTGCAAAAAAGGTATTTGGTGAACAATAGGGAAGTGAAGAAATAAAACAGTAAAAAGACAGGCCTATATACAGTAGTGAGGCTATAAAAGTAGCGAGGCTACTAACAGACACCGGTTAGTCAGGCTGATTGAGGTATATGTACATGTAGATATAGTTAAAGTGACTATGCATATATGATGAACAGAGAGTAGCAGTAGCGTAAAAGAGGGGTTGGCGGGTGGTGGGTGGCGGGGCGGACACAATGCAGATAGCCCGGTTAGCCAATGTGCAGGAGCACTGGTTGGTCGGCCAATTGAGGTAGTATGTACATGAATGTATAGTTAAAGTGACTATGCATATATGATAAACAGAGAGTAGCAGCAGCGTAAAAAGAGGGCTGTGGGGGGGCACACAATACAATATGTCCGGTAGCCATTTGATTACCTGTTCAGGAGTTTTATGGCTTGGGGGTAAAAACTGTTGAGAAGCCTTTTTGTCCTAGACTTGGCACTCCGGTAACGCTTGCCATGCGGTAGTAGAGAGAACAGTCCATGAACTGGGGGGCTGGGGTCTTTGACAATTTTTAGGGCCTTCCTCTGACACCGCCTGGTGTAGAGGTCCTGGATGGCAGGCAGCTTAGCCCCAGTGATGTACTGGGCCATACACACTACCCTCTGTAGTGCCTTGCGGTCAGAGGCCGAGCAATTGCCGTACTAGGCAGTGATGCAACCAGTCAGGAAGTTCTCGATGTTGCAGCTGTAGAACCTTTTGAGGATCTCAGGACCCATGCCAAATCTTTCTAGTTTCCTGAGGGGTAATAGGCTTTGTCGTGCCCTSTMRACGYCTGTCTTGGTGTGTTTGGACCATTCTAGTTTGTTGTTGATGTGGACACCAAGGAACTTGAAGCTCTCAACCTGCTCCACTACAGCCCCYTCGATGAGAATGGGGGCYTGCTCGGACCTCCTTTTCCTGTAGTCCACAATCATCTCCTTAMTCTTGGTCAKGTTGAGGGATAGGTTGTTATTCTGGCACCACCCGGCCAGGTCTCTGACCTCCTCCCTATAGGCTGTCTCGTCGTTGTCTGTTTCTAATGAGATAATTCAGTTAAAAAAAGGTTCAATATTTTTGCCTATAGAGACAATGGTGTTGTCCAGGTGACACAAAGGTAAGTTCTAATCTATTACACCAGGCTGACWCACCGGCTAAGAAATCAGCATGTTTACAGCTACGGGCCATGGTCATTTGGCTGGAAAGGTGGGGAAAACAAACCCCGGCCTTCATTGAGACAATTAAGAASGGGGGGTTTTAGTTTCATTTTGACAGACCCATCTTGAAGATAGGTATCATTTTTATGAGTCGTTCTTGGTTATCCTTGTAAGCAGAGCAATTTATGTCAAAGTACCAATGTAAAAGTCATCTGAATACAGGTATCTATGACATTGAGTCATAAAATAGAAACAGACAAGACCATAGTACTATAGCTACCAGGTACAGATTTTTCCATGAGCAATTGGACAACTTGGTAGGTAGTGAGTAAACACTGTAAATGTTGAATGTGGATCTCTGTACAGCTTCAGGGCAGCTCTGCAGTTCTCTCGTCACAAATCTTCAAATCAAATTGTATTTGTCACATGCGKCAAATAAAACAGATGTAGACCTTACAGTGAAATGCTTACTTACAAGCCCMTAACACTTTTTTTTCTTTAAAACGGCTTTGTTGGTTAAGAAAGTATTTACTAAAATAAACTGAAGTAAAGAATGTATCTTGGGGTGAGAATGAAGAGACAGTTTRTTTTGCTATACTATAAATACTGGGCTGCCACCCCAGGGAAACAAATAGCCCCAAACAAATCCGAATCACCAGAGGTCCTGGTCARCCATACATAAAGGCAATTAAACCTGAACTATTAGCATTTTGATTGCACTGCTTTGTCAAAAGCCAACAGAAAGAACATAAGAAAAATAAACAACGCATTGRGTCTCGGAAAGCACTTGATAGAGTAGAACAAATGATGTGCATTAACTCCTAGCCTTCACGAGACAATGGGAGGGATTCTAATCCAATAATTACCTGGAACGTTTCCATGGCCATGAGTAAAGAAGACGACAAACGGTGCTAACGCTTAAGARAAGGCGACCTAAGCCCCTTACAAAAACACTGATATAAAGGCAAACACATATTTTCAAGTGGATGAACTTAGAACCTCATCAAGCTATGCGAAGGACCATTTCAAATGGGCTTAATGTGCAAGGATTAGAACCTAATTTGCACCTCATCAGAAAAAAACTCCCGACCTGCCATGAATGAGAGAATCGGAGAGCAAATGAGAAATTATCTCTCTGATGATGACCACTTCTGAGGGGGGAACAAGGTATGCATGAGACACCTAAGGCCAGTATTTGTAGAGAAACTGCTCTGGCGAGGTGGACCATTTTGGGACCCAGCGAGAATATCAGTACGACACTACAACCTCCCATCCTGACCTCTCTCTCTAACAGCGCACTGGACTTCCTTTCGTTCCTACTAATCTGGCTTGCGATCGAGCAGAGGCTTCCTCCTTAATCTCCTAATGCTCGGCTGGCTTCCGTCCGACACAGTGCTTAATTTGTAAATTGGGAGGTGCTGGAACAAAAAGTGCTTAGAGAGGGGGGTGACCTCTGGGGTACCAGAACGCATGAAAAAAAAACCTTTTAGAATAAAGCATTGCATGCATTATCATCGCTATTGCGTAGTGGCATAGAGCAGTATAGCCGAGGGGCTTGCAGAAGTTGCACACATGGAAGATTTTTTTAAGCCTAGGGTCCAGGAAAATGTGGCATTTTATAAACGCATTTCATGGAATTCTACATCATTTTAGATGACTGGAGACTTTAGCAGAATATTTTTTAAWACCTCACAAATGATTGAAATGATTGAACTGACAGGCTGCTTTGACAATGATAAACTGAGATCAATAAAAATGACCCTGTCTTGAATCCCTCAATAGCCTAGGCCTAGCTGTGTGGAGACACACATATTGTACAATGAGGAGGGAGTTAGTCCAACAACAAAAAAGCTTTCCAGTTTCACTCACTCATCCAATGATGCGCAGTTCACTCACCAGCGATGGTCGATGCGCAAAGTGACAAAAGCCTATCCCTCCTCTTACTTTGTAAAACAATGCTGTTCGCTCAATAGGCCTATTTGGAAGTTGATAAAAATATTTTGCAGCCTACAGACCAATAAGTATTTTCTTTTCAGCAGAATCCATTTGCTTTCCAACCTGTATTTTCCCGCAATTGTATTCAAAATATTGCAAAAGGCCTGTTTTGGCTGCATGCTGTTCACTGACAGACTTGCCGCTTGCTCCTGACTGTAGGCATGCCTTGTGATTGGGCTACACACAATCCACAGCTACTCTACTGTGGGTCAATTATAGGCCTACTCCTGGTGTAGTACTCTGAATGATTTCATTTTGTTCTGAACAGACTTTGGCAAATGTATTTCAATTTCTCAGGGGTGCTGCGGCACCCTTCCTGCGGCTATGATTCTATAAGGAAATAAATGATGTGCAACGCTGGAGAGATGAGAGTCGCAGGCTCATGTCTTTTAGAGCAGAGAAAGGGAGAGAGATCATAGACCTTGAATCTCATTCTAGTTCTGGGTGAGATACAGGCGAGCTTCTCTCTCTCACCACAGCAATGGCCGCAAGTTGGTCTATAGGCCACAATGTCYCGCATTCAACATTGTAGAATAATAGTGAAGACATCAAAACTATMAAAAAACACATATGGAATCATTTAGTAACCAAAGAAAAAAGTGTTAGTGAATGAGTAGGGGAATGGATGATCTCTGCATGTGTGATTTCCACCGTGAAGTATGGAGGAGGTGGTGTGATGGTGGTTGGCTGGTGACACTGTCTGTGATTTATTTAGAATTCAAGGCACACTTAACCAGCATGGCTATCCCATCTGGTTTGCGCTTAGTGGGACTATCATTTGTTTTTCAACAGGATAATGACCCAAAACACACCTCCAGGCTGTGTAAGGGCTATTTGACCAATGAGAGTGATGGAGTGCTGCATCAGATGACCTGGCCTCCACAATCACCCAACCTCAACCCAATTGAGATGGTTTGGGATGAGTTGGACCGCAGAGTGAAGGAAAAGCAGCCAACAGGTGCTCAGCATAAAAAAMAATTCCACATGAAGCTGGTTGAGAGAATGCCAAAAGTGTGCAAAGCAGTCATCAAGGCAAATAGGCTACTTTGAAGAATATCAAATATCAAATATATTTTGATTTGTTGAACACTTTTTTGGTTACTACATGATTACATATGTGTTATTTCATAGTTGTGATGTCTTCACTATTATTTTACAATGTAGAAAATAGTATAACAATTGAGGAACACCCGTGAATGAGTAGGTGTGTCCAAACTTTTGACTGGTACTGTAATGATGATGATTCATGATTTCGACTGGCTGAGAAAAGCTGCCTGCCTGCCCGTCTCGGAGAAGACAGACCGCAAGGTTTATACAAATCTCCACTAATGAAAACCAATTGCTAGTCTAAAAGAAATTGGAGATAATGTCTAGGTTCTTTTTACAGCGGAGATCAAGTTTATAAATGATCTGACAGGGCTGATGAGACTGGATTGCGCAGTGAGATGGAACAGAGTAAATAGGCATTTCAACATCATCGCTTTAGCCGGTGGTAACTTCTGGAATAGACACTGGCTGGAATGGGGTTTTAACCAATCAGCATCCAGGATTATAACACAAGGCTCATGTCAAATACCAGTGCATGTACCAGTAGTGATGGGGGAGAAAAATGGATAGTTACATATCGCAATATTATTTTGGGACAATATTCTATTGATATGAGTCAAAGTATCGATTTGTACTAATAAATAAACTCCATAACAGCAGCATTTTTCATCCTATAGCTTGTTCTCCATCTTCTTTGTAAATAGTGAGCCAACATGTTTTCAGCACATTTATTTCCCTGACTGATCAAAACTAATTGTATCATGCTCTCTCTAGTCTCTCTGCAGCAGACATACAGTATAGTGAGCAATATGTTCGGGAACATCAAATCACAATAAAATCGCAGGGTCAAATCGCAATATATATAGAATCATGAGAATCAAAATACATACCGTGAGGTGACTGGCAATTCCCAGCCCTATGTACCAGGACATTCAAATCAGTAATGCAATGGCTGGCATTTGCAGGTCACCCTATTAGAACATAGGACCCATAAGCTTTTATAAATTCTCGAATATAACACAAATCCTGCATACTGAAACCGTTTCTATGCTCAATGTTAACATTGGCTAGTTTTATCATAAACCAGTAGATTTAAAACTGGGCCTTGTTAACCCCTTTCCAACACAGACCTTTAGCCATTATCACTCGAAAACAGATGGGTGCCATGGCAACATCGTCCATGGAATGGCTAATCCTTCCACTGTCTCAGTGTTAAACGTGCTTTAAAAGCAAACAGAGRGTCTGAGTAAAACGGCAGCAGCACTGAACACATATGGGTCACTCTTCCCAGAAGCATGACCTCATACAGCCCAGCTGGGGAGCACTGACAGAGAGGCAGCGTCTGGGGCGGCCCAAAGYCAGCCGGCCTGGCTCAGCTCAGCAGCACGAACACAGACCTTTATTAAAGGCTCCGTTTCCTCACGGCCAACATGTGAACGGCATGGAGACACCGGCAAGCGGCTTGGGTAGACAGCAAGAAGTAGGCTACATTCAGGAACATTTGAGGATTTGCGCCATTTTGTCAACACAACTCAACCCTCAAACAAATGCTGTTCTTAGGGCCTTATCTAATCAGAACCATAAACAAACAACACAGTTCTCATCAGCAAAGTCAGGAGCATCCCTCACACCTCAGCCACGGAGCAGTCCGTTCATCTCTCTCTACCTTGCCCATGTGAACTGAGTCATCAGTGTGGGATAAAAATGTCATGAGACAATAGAGGAGAGCTGCATTCATTCATACATAAATACGAGGTGCCGGGGAGGCAGAATGCAGGGAGTGAGTCACGTCTCTACTCCTACCTGAAGCCTGCAGTGATTTCAATGCCATACTATCCTCAATGCCAAACAGTCAGCGGCAGTCAGTAGGCAGCTTTCATGGCGGTGGGCTTCCAGAGTGGATAACTGAGGTGAAATGTGACGTGAAACACTGCGATGCTATAATGGTAGGCCCCAGTCATGAACCATTACTGACCCCAGTACAAAATGTTTCCAGCCCAAAAATCCAGGGTCACAAAGATCACAGGAAATCACAGCTGAATGGGTTGAAGGTGTCACTTCAATCCGATGTAAATTGATGATGTCAATGATTTTAATGAATGTCTGATCATATTTTAACGTGACCATGTAATGTTAGACTACATATGCCTTGAAGAAGAAAGGGATTCAGCCACAACACCCTCTCACGCTGGTTAGTCCAATATCTACAGACAGTTAATGAAAAGCAACCAAACAACAATAAACATTTCCCCCAGGATCAAACTTAGACTGCAGACTGAGATGACCTCATAGACCACAGAGACGGGGAAGGTCCCTTTGCAATATCCTCTCACTTTAGTAGGCCAATGCTGTTCCAGCACAAACTACCCCTAGCCACACTGTCTTTCCAGGGGAACTGCTCAGCAACCCAGTGTGTGTTTGTGTGCGTGTCTGCGTGCAAAATTAAGTAATGAAAAAATAAAAGGCTCTTTTGTTGCATCATAACAGCAAAAGATAATTACAGGGATAATTTGAATTTACGTTGGTGGTTAGGAGAACTAACAACAAAGGTTTGGAGAATTTATGTAAAAGGTTAGGTGAATTTGGTTAAGGTTAGAAAAAGGGTTGGGTTAAGGGGTAGCTAAAATGCTACAGTTGGCCCAGATGCGACTAGAACACACAACCTTTGGATTTCTAGACTGTTAAGCACTGAGGTACATATGAACTGGAGACAGCTTCCAAGATGGCAGACCATTGTCTTTAACATAATCTACTCACATTCGCATATGCTGTGTCATGCRGGTTGCCATCTGCTTTACAGAGCCGATAACGCCTGCACACTAGCACTCAGTGCACACTGAAGCAGTGCGAGCAAAGACGACGTCATCACGTCAGAAACATGACAGACATTGGATGAATATAAAATGTCCATATTTTCCTCTGTGAGTGACGGAATACAAATCGGTATCAAAGTCAATTACTTGAATGAGTAAATGAATATTTTTTTGCCACAAAGTGATGAAAAAAAGTGTATTTCTTTAAATTTTTTAATTGGGACTTCTCTATGGGGCAGTCTATGGGAATTGTATTTTAGGCTTGACTAAACTGCAATACCGAAAGTGTCCTCTGAGCACAGTGGAAAGTGTGCTTCTAGACCAGAACCCTGGGGCCTTGGGTACACGCCCACCAGTGGAGGCTGGTGGGAGGAGCTATAGGAGGACGGGCTCATTGTAATGGCCCGAATGGAATCAATGGAATGGAGTCAAACATGTTGTTTCCATATGATACCGTTCCATTTTTTCCATTCCAGCCATTACAATGAGCCCATCCTCCTATAGCTCCTCGCACCAGCCTCCTCTGACACTCACCCATCCTCCGCTGACCAACCTCCCTCCAATCATTTCTGCCTTCAGTAACCTGTCTTTGGTAACCATACCAAACGTAACATATCACACTTATTGGAGGTGCAAGGATTTACGTGAAATACCAAATGTCTGTCCAATGAGCCCAGTCTGGTCAAAGAGGTAGTTCCTTTTTTCTGGAATTATGCACGCACTTCAATCAGCATGAGCTCAATACCTTTCTGTGTTAAGAGCTAAATCAGTGCATCCTGACTGACTTTACTTCACACAAAATGGAGAGTGTGGGGAGGATATTGACATTCTAATTAAGTGGAGTAGCTTGCTGAGACACCGCCAGTCAATTGAGCACTTGTATCCCTCTCATTTAATTATGAACTTTGGAAGTGACAATAAGGCAGTTGCAAAAAGAGATCAAGAGGTTAGTAAGGCTATTTAAAACACCATTAATAATGACGCATTACAATTACCGTTTAAATGCGGATGGCCACGACAATCGTGGCTTTTTCAGCCCAGGGCGATCCTTCTCCATAGTTCTGTTGCGAGTCAGGTAACGCTCTGTGTCGGAGTGAAAACGCTGCTTGATTCGGATGTGAGTTCTTGGTTGTCGCCACAAGTGTTTGGGTGCCTTGGCGGAACCAGCACTTTCTCTACTTAGACCTGTGCACTCCATCTTTTCGGTTGTTCCCTCCAACATCACCTCTTCGTATGAAACTTCAATGTGTGCTACAGGCGGTGGCACATTGCGCTGTCCACGACACGAGGTGCTGAAACGAGGTAACGTCAGATAGGAAAGTTCTTCTGCGTCAATATCGACATAACCCCAGTGGATATAAAAGCCACAAACAAATAATATTAACTCTTCAAATATTATACCAAACTATTCATTTGATACTCTTTTCTATCGCTGCCTTTCAATCTATGGAGATTCATCGGTTGGCAAAAATGTTTTTGCAATCCTCGCTCTCGCAATGTAGCCTACATGTGCGTATAAACGAGTAAAAGAAAACAACTTTTTTGCCCATTTCAGAAACCTCTTCAAACGGAAGGACGTCGGAGTGAGAGGAGCATCTATCGATAGGTGAACTCACTCCACTGCTTGTGTTGTTGGGCTCCCATCTGCGCGCCTTATGAAGCAGTTCAGCCAACCGTTGGGACTGAGCGAGCACGACTGACGCGAGGTATTCATCACATTACATCACCGAGTGAGCAACACTGACTAGGAATTCAGGAAATTACTACTCCTTCTGTGAAATAAAACATTGATTTGTTATGTTATCAACTTTGGGCACTTTCAAGTTGGCTTCTTCATGGGGTTCAAATCATTAAAGTGAAAATTGCCCCCAGTTTTCTGTGATCCAATTGAAGGGATTATGTTCAAAAAAAAATATCACTCGAAAATCATTTCCGTATTTTGTTCAGTTAAAAACAAACTACAAAAGATATTCAGTCACTCAAGGGGGGCAAGGAAAGTTGAATAAAGTCAGTTCATTCCTATTAAATGTGTTTCTTTATAATGCTGGTAAATGATTTCAATAAAAAAGGAACAGCTTCTATTTAACTTTCATTTCCCTCCAAGATAGATAGAATACAATTAATTGCACTTGCAGTTCCAGTTTGTTCTCTTTCATTTCCTTCACCATGATACTACCGTTGGACTGTGACATATCAACATTGTTTCTTCATCTCATTATCAGTTTATGGTCACTGCTATGAATAAGATGGTATTCTAGTATTGATAAACTATGACTCAGTTGATATAGCCCTCTACAGACTTATATACCATGTGATGCTCAACATTAAAAGGCAATAACACTCTCCATACACTCCACATAGCCCTGACATCCAGTCATTTTTATTTGACAGTAATAGACCTTTGAATACATTCTGTACCAAAAAGCCCTGCATAATTGCACAAAGTTTTCAAATGAATTACCGAGGACTCGGCCATTCATTTTCTCTCTAGATCTGAGCATGTCACTGTGCCCTTTTCCCGGCTTTGCAAACATGATGGGCTCTTATTGGAATAGGAGAGAGAGCGCAAGCAATATGAAGAGGGAAAGACGTGAGACAACTAAAAAACGAGAGAAAACAGAGAGGGCAGAGAGGAAGAAAGAAAAAATGGAGAAAAATGGAGAGAAAGACATGACAAACAGACATGGAGAGAGAGAGAGCGAGAGAACCAGGCAAGACTCTCCCCTTCCCCATATCTTCTCTGACCTTTCTCCCACATGCCTCTTCCGGGCCATTCCAGTAATTACCCGTCAATTCATAAGGAGAAAGGAGAATCATTAATACCTGTAACACAGCAACAACCAACAACAAAAGCCCATCATACAGAATCCTGCCTCCTTTCCTGTCATCTGGCCTCTGTGAGGCCTGCCATGCCGAGAAGCAGACGGTAGAGGCGTCAGCTCAGAGAGGATACATAACGAAATTTGTGGAGAAACAAACACAGACACAATAAAGCAGGTGACCTCCGTTGACCTGAGGCTGGGAGAGGGAGATGCAGGAAGCAGCCGTCAGACATAAGGCTTTTCTTAACCCCCTCTGGGCTTAGAGAGATTCCACCTTCATATTATTGACTGAGCTGAATCTGGGCCACAAAGATAAATAGGGGCAGGGAGGCGTGKTAGGAAGGCGCTGTGTGACTGAGTGCATAAAGACTGGGACAAACACAGACATACAGATAACTGCCAAAATAAAGGACACAATTTAGTAAATTAGGGATCCAAAGTATATTTAAAGCAGATACCTCCACACAGGTGTGGTTCCTGAGTTAATTAAGCAATTAACATCATGCTTAGGTTCATGTATAAAATGAGCAGTTGCCCATTATTTTGGCTACCATGGCTAGAAGAAGATCTCAGTGACTTTGATAGAGGGGTCTCAAAGGAGCATAGGGGGTTTAAAAGGTGTGTGTTTGTGTGTGTCTCAGTCACCAGATCTCAACCCAACTGAACACTTATGGGAGATTCTGGAGTGGCGCCTGAAACAGCAACAAATTATCAACAAAACACCAAATTATGGAATTTATTGTGGAAGAATGGTGTCGCATAGATAGACATCCATAGACTTCCAACAGAATACCAGACACTTGTAGAATCTATGCCAAGGTGCACTGAAGCTGTTACGGCGGCCCAATGCCCTATTAAGACACTTTATATTGGGGTTTCCTTTATTTTGGAAGTTACCTGTACGTCCAAGCACACGCACACATATCCACAAAAGTTATTCAGTCTCCGCTTCCGTCAGCCTTGGCTAGATTAGCTTGATTTGAAAACCAAATGTCACAGGTGCAGTGCAGTTTCCATCCCAACTAATTTGACTGCTTTGAAAGAAAGTCAGTTGACAGTCTGTCCTTCTGACATGACATACTGTAACATTCTCCTGAAGTGTGGAGAAAATTCAAACCCTTGCAGCAGACATAAATATCACACAGTAGCCTTCTCAATYAATCACACTGCGGACCTCTCGTGGCTTGTTGAGCACATAGAGGGAGAGAAACGAGAGATTGTGCAGGGTCGGGGAGTAACGGAGTGAGTCTGACAAGTCGGACACCACTATGATGACACAGCACGTGTTTGATTGGTCACAGGAAAAAAGCAGGAATAGGCTTTTTTAGGCTACAGTTCAAGCTATGTCTTTCAATGGTGCGACAGCTGTCGGCATCCAAAGATTATTCAACTTCAATAAATGCCTGGAGGTAAGGACACCAGCGGTGGTGTAGCCTAAGGGTGATACGGATATCATGTATTATTGATATCTACATAGTGCAATGATGTGAATCACACCMCTRCTCTCTCATTTAGCTATTTGTGCCTTACGGATTGTTGTTGTTGTGGATGGCTGTTCACAAATGTATATGTGTATTTCAACCCAATAATGGTTGAAGTGAACTTAACAATGCCTCACTAATTCAACTGTCACACCACATGAGAAACCAAAATATAAGATTGTTTTTCTCCAATGTTAATAAACATTGTAAATGTAAACAAACAGTATATAGCCTCAAAACATGYTTAAAACAATCATTTTGATATCATGGATGGTCAGTCCTTGCATCCATAGCTCTGTCTATTACCTTAGATACATTTCTCCAGAAACAWCCCTCAGCTTTTTACCAAAACAGAGGCGGGTTTTCGCTTTGTTGTTGTTGTTTCAACTGTGGATTTGCCCTTGAAACAGCTACAAATTATCGAGATATCAAAGTGTCACCAACAGCATATGGCATACTTTTGTCACATGCAAATAGCACTTTTCGGTAGTGCTCAAAGCATACCATTCCATGAGAACATAAAAAATGGCACTGCAATGGATAGCAGCCATTTTACGGGCTATTTTGTGTTTTTTTTTGCGCTGATCTTAACTTTGTATGGTAGATGATGTTTCCGCCATCGTTTCCTATGACCGAAAAGAGCGTCTGCACATCAGAACAGCGACCCCTCACCTCGATTTGGATGAAGGTTTTTGCTTCTTCAACGAGTCGGAGGCACAGGACATACCGCTCAGCCCGGACCAGGCCCTAATCCCCGAGACTCGGAAAAAGAAAAAGGTGGAGTAAGAGAGGCCGATCACGGGCATCCTGACAAAAATACGTTGGTGAGTACATAAACCGCCTCTACCCTCCATTCTATTGGCGAATGTATCATTGGAGAACAATCACTGGAGAACAAACTGAACGAGCTCCGTTCGAGACTATCCTATCAACGGGACCTGAAGAACTGTAATACCCTACGTTTCTCAGAGTCATGGCTGAACAAGGACATGAATAATATACTGAACATCTAACAGTTTTTTCTATGCAACGGCAGTGTCGGGTAATCTCAAGTGGGGAGGTGTGTGTCTCTTTGTTAACAACAGCTGGTGTGCAATCTCTGATATTAAGGAAGTCTCAAGGTTCTCCTCACCTGTGTTAAAATACTGCATGGGCCTCCTGAGTGACACAGCGGACTAAGGCACTGCATTGCCGTGCTAGAGGTGTCACTACAGACCCGGATTTGATCCCGGGCTGTGTCACAGGCGGCCGCGACCGGGAGACCCATGAGGCGGCGCACAATTGGTCCAGTGTCGTCCAGGTTGGGGGAAGGTTTGGCCGGCCGGGATGTCCTTGTCCCATCGCGTTCTAGCGACTCCTTGTGGCGGGCCGGGCGCATGCACGCTGACACATTCCTCCGACACATTGGTGCGGCTGGCTTCCGGGTTAAGCAAGCAGTGTGTCAAGAAGCAGTGCGGCTTTTGGCAGGGTTGTTTCGGAGGACGCATGGCTCTCGACCGTCGCTTCTCCCAAGTCCGTATATATGTATGTATACACACACACACACACACACACACACAAAACTCATGATAAGCTGTAGACCACAGTATTTACCAAGAGGAGTTTTCATCTATATTTTTCATACCTGTCTATTTACCACCACAAACTGATGCTGGCACTTAGACCACACTCAACGAGCTGTATAGGGCCATAAGCAAACAAGAAAATGCTCATCCATAGGCAGTGCTCCTAGTGGCCAGTGATTTTAATGCAGGGAAACTGAAATCCACAGAAACGCATACAAAGCTCTCCCTCACCCTTCATTTGGCAGATCTGACTATAACTCTACCCTCATGATTCCAAGCAAAAACTCAAAACAGGAAGTACCAGTGACCCGCTCAATACAGAAGTGGTCTGATGAAGCGGATGCTAAGCTAGCACAGACTGAAATATGTTCCGGGATTCATCCGATGGCATTGAGGCGTTTACCACATCAGTCACCGACTTCATTAATAAGTGCATCGACGACCTCGTCCCCACAGTGATCGTACATACATATCCCAACCAGAAGCTAGGGATTACAAGAAACATCCGAACTGAGCTAGAGCTGCTGCTTTCAAGGAGCAGGACACTCATCCGTACACGTATAAGAAATCCCGCTACTACCATCAAACAGGCAAAGCGTCAACAGGACTAAGATCGAATCCTACTACAACGGCTCTGATGCTCGTCGGATGTGGGAGGGCTTGCAAACTACCATGGATTACAAACGGAAAGCCAGCCGTGAGCTTCCAAGTGATATGAGCCTACCAGATGAGCTAAATGTCTTCTATTCTCACAAACACTGAACCATGCATGAGAGCAACAGCTGTTCCAGACGACTGTATGATCACGCTCTCCATAGCCGATGTGAGTAAGACCTTTAAACAGGTTAACATTCCGACGGATTAACAGTACACCAACGTAAAATGTCTAAATGACTATCGCCCCGTAGCACTCACATCTGTAGCCATGAGATGCTTTAAAAGGCTGGTCATGGCTCACATCAACACCATCATCCAAGAGCCACAGTTGACGCAATCTCTATTGCACTCCACACTGCCCTATACCACCTGGACAACTAAATCATAAACAAGTAGGCTAATAGGTCCTTTAGTTGTGGGGTTATGCCCAGGTAGAACAATCTATCTAATCTATACTTCCAAATCCTATTCTTGAAGATCAAGGGGTATTAAATTAATTGGAATGACTGGAAATCTGACAGACTTTGCTTTAATTGTAAATATATAACAATTCATATTATTATCTGTAGTAGAAGCCTACATAACCAACCCATAAAGTAAAATGCAACATCAATTTATGGCTAGTAAACTCTAACATTGATTTATCCTGCAATAGATGTCACTCAATTGGTAATATGAATTTTTGTCTTCTTCTAATGCCTCTTAAGGGGAAAGTAATCTAAAAGTAACTGAAAGTAAGCTAATTACAATACAGAGTTTGAAAATCAAAAAGTTACATTACTGATTACAATTCTGGACAGGTAACTAGTAATTAACGGATTACATTTAGAAAGTAAACTACCCAACCCTGAGATTGTGAGTACTCGAGTGACAGAGTGAGAAATAAAGAGAGGCAGCTCTCGACAGAGCGAGTGTTTCTCATGAAATGAGAGAGAACGAAAAACAAAGAGATGGAAACAGACAGAGCATTACAGAGACATAGTTGAAAGAGTAACAAGCTGCTCCACTGACTTGGAGTTGTTGATGGTCTCCAGGCTCGTGGCAGCCACGCTGGCAAGGGCATTCCTGTAGAGGGCCTCCAGGTCCAGCAGCCTGCGGTGGTCCTGGGTGTGGGTGGAGTGGCGCCGAGACAGTGGGGGCAGCAGTATTGTCCCCGAGAAACGCCGCCGCACTGCATAGCTGAGGTTGGCCGTGGGTAGAGAGTCCCTCAGACTCTGTGGAGGAAACAAAATACTATCAGAGGACAGGTATTCTGATCAATTATATAATCGTTTTAGAAAGGATTTTTGACATATTTCTATTGACATTTCTGTACGCAAGGGATATTATTTAGCTAAGTTTCAGGAAAAGCAATCACTTAGATTTTTTATTTTATTGTTGAGTAAAATATCAAGGGAATTTGGGAACTCTATGAACATCTACATCTGGCGGGAAAACTTGAGACAGAATTAATACCTTGTCCAGGATATCACAATGTTGTTGCATTTATGAGAAGCTAAAACTCATGAAAAGCTAAAATGTAATTTCTTTGGACCACAAAGTAATACAATTCTCAATGTAAGATCCACTGCAGCTAGGTTACAGCGTCCTGACAAATAGCATGACAACACTCAGACACTAAACAATGGATTCTCACAACAGGGCAATAACTGCAAGTGTTAAATGTATCAACTCAACTGGAACCAGTGAATGTAACAGGCCTCTGTGTATACATGTGGGACAACAAGGCTCAGAGAATGAGTTGATGTGATGTGTCAGACCATTTCAAAAGTGTGACATAAGTTCAACACAAAAAGCCTCACACATGAACACATCTTCACCCAATGCCAAAAACACAATTACCAGAGTGACAAAGTGGACTCAGCTCAATACATACATTTCCTAATTATTGAGTGCACTAACCCAAACCATGATTGACTGGTCTCCTTGTGTTCTAAGGAGTGAGAATTCAGAGACCGGACGAGTATTGATTCCTGCCTTGTTGTTAACACCTGAGGCCTGTATGGTAAACTGCCTTAAGCCTGGCATTCATCTAGTTTCCCATCAATGAAGGGTTTTAAAGTGAAGTCAAGCCATCTGTGTGAGTTTGTGGTGTACCCATTTAGATTTTTTTTGGGGGGGGGGGTTGTCCAAAAAGTTACATATTGCAGCTTTAAAGCGGTAATTCATATTTAATATGTGTTTGATGAGTTCGATACAATTCCATTTATTCCGTTCCAGCCAATACTATGAGCCCCTCCTCCCCAATTAAGGTACCACCAACCTCCTGTGCTAAACAGTGCACGGGTTAAATTGGCTGGTGTGAAGTAGCCTGCCAGAATATACTATTCCATTTCTACTGCGCCATCTGGATATATTTGTACCTGGTGTTATTTTGAGCCTGTGGTTGCAAAATACGAACATAAGGAGGGGAAATACATAGATATGTCTAATTCAGTATATTCTTGCTTTGAGAAGTTGAGATTGGTTGCAATTAAAATGAATAGAAATGAAAAACAGCACTTTCTTCTGAAACTCGTCAGCCTATTCTTCTTCTGAGAAATGAAGGCTATTCCATGCGAGAAATTGCCAAGAAACTGAAGATCTCGTACAACGCTGTGTACTACTCCCTTCACAAAACAGCTCAAACTGGCTCTAACCAGACTAGAAATAGGAATGGGAGGCCCTGGTGCACAACTGAGCAAGAGGACAAGTACATTAGTGTCTAGTTTGAGAAACAGACGCCTCACAAGTCCTCAACTGGCAGCTTCATGAAATAGGACCCGCAAAACACCAGTCTGAACGTCAACAGTGAAGAGGCGACTCTGGGATGCTGGCCTTCTAGGCAGAGTTCCTCTGTCCAGTGTCTGTGTTTTTTTGCCCATCTTAATATTTTCTTTTTATTGGCCAGTCTAAGATATGGCTTTTTCTTTGCAACACTGCAAAACTCTAAAACAAGTTTTAATGACTCCAACCTAAGTGTATGTAAACTTCCGACTTCAACTGTATATTTTTGTCTGCCCTACCATCCCATCCTCTTCCTTTTCCTACACACAATCAAGATCAAATGTTGTATTTCAAATAATTAATTTGTATTGCCTGCATTTCAGAACATACATCACGTCAGACAATTGTCCACAACGTACAAGAATATATAAAAAAATGTAAATGGCACCCCGAAACAAATCCATATTGTTTGTGTTATTTCATAAGATAATAATCAATCCTATCTTATGAAATCTTAAAATGGATGTATATTATTTCATGAACCCAACAGTCCAAACATCAGACTAAAGCCTCAGCTGGACTTGATGTTCACACTCAGATTGCAATCTGATAAAAACAAAGCATGAGAGCGTGTGACACTGTCGTAAGTGGTATTAACACAGATACAGTTGAAGTCGGAAGTTTACATACACTTAGGTTGGAGTCATTAAAACTTGTTTTTCCACTCCACAAATTTCTTGTTAAAAAACTATAGTTTTGGCAAGTCGGTTAGGACATCTACTTTGTGCATGACACAAGTAATTTTGCCAACAATTGTTTACAGACAGATTATTTCACTTATAATTCACTGTATCACAATTCCAGTGGGTCAGAAGTTTACATACACTAAATTGACTGTGCCTTTAAACAGCTTGTAAAATTCCAGATAATGATGTCATGGCTTTAGAAGCTTCTGATAGGCTAATTGACATCATTTGAGTCAATTGGAGGTGTACCTGTGGATGCATTTCAAGGCCTACCTTCAAACTCAGTGCCTCTTCAATTGACATCAAGGGAAAATCAAAAGAAATCAGCCAAGACCTAAGAAAAAAAATAGTAGACCTCCACAAGTCTGGTTCATCCTTGGGAGCAATTTCCAAACGCCTGAAGGTACCACGTTCGTCTGTACAAACAATAGTACGCAAGAATAAACACCATGGGACCATGGAGCCGTCATACCTCTCAGGAAGGAGACGCGTCCTGTCTACTAGAGATGAACGTACTTTGGTGTGTAAAGTGTCAATCAATCCCAAAACAACAGCAAAGGACCTTGTGAAGATGCTGGAGGAAACAGATACAAAAGTATCTATATCCACAGTAAAACTAGTCCTATACCGACATAACCTGAAAGGCCCCTCAGCAAGGAAGAAGCCACTGCTTCAAAACCAGGATAAAAAAGCCATACTACGGTTTGCAACTGTACATGGGGACAAAAGACCGTACTTTTTGGAGAAATGTCCTCTGGTCTGATGAAACAAAAATAGAACTGTTTGGCCATAAAAGGGGGATGCTTGCAAGCTGAAGAACACCTTCTCAACCAGGAAGCACGGAGTGGCAGCATCATGTTGTGGGGGTGTTTTGCTGCAGGAGGGACTGGTGCACTTCACAAAATAGATGGCATCATGAGGAAGGACAATGATGTGGATATATTGAAGCAACATCTCAAGACATGAGTCAGGAAGTTAAAGCTTGGTCGCAAATGGGTGTTCCAAATGGACAATACTTCCAAAGTTGTGGCAAAATGGCTTAAGGACAACAAAGTCAAGGTATTGGAGTGGCCATCACAAAGCCCTGACCTCAATACTATAGAACATTTGTGGACAGAACTGAAAAAGAGTGTGAGAGCAAGGAGGCCAACAAAGCTGACTCAGTTACACCAGCTCTGTCTGGAGGAATGGGCCAAAATTCTACTTATTGTGGGAAGCTTGTGGAAGGCTACCCGAAAGGTTTGACCCAAGTTAAACAATTTAATGGCAATGCTACCAAATACTAATTGAGTGTATGTAAACTTCTGACCTACTGGGAATGTGATGAAAGAAATAAAAGCTGAAATAAGTCATTCTCTCCACTATTATTCTGACATTTCACACTCTTAAAATAAAGTGGTGATCCTAACTGAACTAAAACAGGGAATATTTACTAGGATTAAATGTTAAGAATTGTGAAACTGAGTTTAAATGTATTTGGCGAAGGTGTATGTAAACTTCCGACTTCAACTGTATGTCTCTCAGACAGTGCCAGAGCACTGAACAAAAATATAGATGCAACATGTAAAGTGTTGGTCCCATGTTTCATGAGTCTAAATAAAATCTCAGAAATGTTCCATAGGCAAAGAAAATCCAGTGCCCCAAGCAATGTCCCTTGCTCCAATGCCTGTCCACTAATGACCGTAAACACCTGTGAGCAGTCCCCAAGAGCCAACATAAATGGATAGGGTTTCGGTCACCGCCATGTTGGTCCCAACCTGTCAGATAGAAATCATTCGACTTTAGAATGAGGACTTTTACAAATCATGGAGGCACACGGACAATGCCATCACACAATTTATTTTGTCTACTATTTAACCATTTACACATCAATATAAACACCCAATCCTAATGTGATGCCTACATTTTCCATTCATTTGGGGCTGAGGCTCATTTACACAATGTCTTAGAGTGTGCAGTTCACCGATTTTGGTATGCTGTTCCTGTCATTCAAGGTTTACAAATGCTATCATCTAATTTCTCCAACAATCTCCATATGCCTATCCACGATTTAAAAAAGTACAGGCTGCAAGTCAATTAAGAACTTTCTGGACTTTTGGAAGCTGGGTCAGAATTCATCCTGCCAATCTTGTAGACTGGTGTTGGGAGGACCATTGTCAAAAGTCTTAAAGCGGTGTCACCTTGTGTATCTGGAGAGAAGAATGTTTAGTGAATATTGTTTCAGACTAAAAACTAATGAGCATATGAGGTTCCACCAGCAGGGCTATTTCAAACTATACCTGCAATTCAAAGAGAAAATCTTGGGCCTGCTTCTCTCAGCTGGCGAAGCAAAGTTTTTTTTGTCCTTTAAGACCGCAATCCAGTTCTCAGTGAGTTTCCCCGAGCAGTCTYGGTTTAAAACGGAGAAGTCCTGAGCAATCTGTAGTAAAGCAGACAAACAATTTATTTTCCATTGCAGTTAGTCATTAACTTGGCTAACACCTAACTCTCTAAGTCCTCCTGACCTCAGTCTGGAATGGCTCTTTGATGTTGTCGGCACTATGCGTCAATAATGAAGGGAGCTGTGCTTTTACTGATTGGCTCTCCACTGTGTCTTTCTCACACAAACACCAACAGCCACACTCAGCCCCCTTCTATAACAATGGTTGGATTTTCAAATCCAAAACAATGAGAGATCTGAGAGATCTCAACCCGAGGAAAAAAAAAACATTTGAGAGAACCAATCAAACCCTGTTGCACAATGAATTTAATTTAGAATTAATTGAATAGTTTGTGCTCAATACACTGTCAAATGTGAGGGCAGCCCAGATGACCGAGTGAAGAACAACATCCGGCCGAAAACCAAGCAGCGGAATACTACCATTCGGTCTGGTCCTCTGAGCCATCTGGATTGCGATCTATTTCACGTACTCCGCAAATTCGATTGCCGGCCAGATGTTGTTCTTCACCCACTCGGTGAGCTGGGCTGCACTCTCACATTTGACAATGTTTTGAGCACAAAGTATTAAATTAATTATAAATTCCTTTTTAACAATCAGTTTTCAAAATACACAACATGTACCTAGCAAGATCTGGCTACTGCTCAAGCTTGGTGTGTCGCTTTGTGTGTCTACAGTCCTATGTATTCACATGTGTGTCCCGAGGACCTCCCCTTGTGTGTAAAAAGGTGGCGTTTACAGAATACTCACTGCTTGTTAGTCTTTCGTGTTCTGATTTAACTTCAGGCTATAGTCGAGTCGTCCAAAAGCAAGAGCGTTTCCTGTTCTATCTACTCCGTTGCAGAAGAGAAAGGGGGTACCTAGTCAGTTGTAAAACTGAATTCATTCATCCAAAATGTGTCTAATGCAATTAACCCAACCCCTCTAAATCAAAGAAGTGAGGGTAGGCTGCTTTAATTTGACATCCACGTCTTCGATGCCCGACCTCTGCATTTAAGTACAGAAATAAAAACATGTTAGAAACATCGCTAGCTAGTTATACTAACTTGGCTACATGAAATTTAAGATCAATTCTAACGTTAGCTAGCTAAAATAATTTGCACAACTAAAGCTGCCACTGTTAGAAACCATTGAAAACCAGTACAGTAATGCTAGCTAACTCAATCAATCACCATGCAAGCATGAGAAACCTGCCAAATAGCTTGGTTAAATTAACCCAGACAGAGAACAAGTCAAATCTAACGTAAACTCGTACATCGCCTTGGTCCGTACAATTGCCATTATTTTAGCGCCCCAAAAATGTAATATTTCCAGATCAACTGTAATGTCAATACCATTGTAAAGCACAATTTCTCCCCTTTCCAACATTATCAATTACATGACCTAAACGCTGCCCGTGTCTGCATAATTCAAGCAGGCAATGAGCCCCGTCGGGTCTTTTTAATTATGGCGGGTGGGGAAGCGAAACTAATGCGTGATAGTGAGAAGGAGAGATGTTGTGTGGGAAAATTGCTTTTTTTCACTCGATCTGTCCAACTTATCACCTTATCTCCTCTAAAATGTAAATAAAACACTATAAAGAGTTTATATAATGTGTCATTACATACCTATTTGAAGGTTTGTGTCGAATTTCAATCGGGTTTTTAGGGCGGTGCTAAAGTGATCTTAGAAGTAAACAGCGGCTTTGAGAATGATGATCGCATGCAATGATGACGCAAAAAATGACTAGGTATCCCCCCCTTACCCCCGTCACTGTCCATTTCTTGTTTTTAAACGACGAGAGAAGTGCTACACCTGGTGGAGAGAGATTGTAAGACAGAAATAGTTGCTTTATGCGTGCTGTACGTTACGACATGACACGTCACGATGTAACGGAGGGTCCGTTTTTTCAACTTTTCTCCAATACTATAGAGCCATTACCATGTCGATCAACGCTTGAATAGAAACCTAGTTCACACCCCCGATTTTGAAGTCAACACAGTCGCTACAGTCCCATTAGTTTTCTTTGTAGCCTCGTTTGAATGTTGCGGTTGCGCACATTTGTACGGAATGGGGTGAGTTTACGTTAGCTATGGTAACTTAGCTAGCCAGCCAACTAAGTTAGTTAACGTTAGTGAGTGAAACAGTATACGACACAGTCCAGAAGAAGTGTCAGACTTAGATAGCTAGCTAAGCTACAATTACAGATACTGATATAGTTAACTAGCTAGCCAAACGTCAATAAAAAAAGTACATTTAGCTATATTCCGTGACAACACGCTAGCTAGCTAGTAAGCTAACATCGCGAGCATGGTCGCGAGGCTAACATTAGCTAGCTAGTAAATGTTACCACAGCCAGCAATATTAGCACAGAAATTGGCTAGCTAGCGCTCAATCTAACATTAGCTAGCTAAATAATTATGACACGACAACCTAATTAACCTGAATGACCATCAAATTCATAATTCGTAACGTTTGTTACTTACTGTTTTCAGTCTGCCAGAACACCCTTAGGTTAGTCTAAATAACGTTAGTCGTTTTCCAGTCAGTCATTAAGTCGCAATAGAAGCTGGTGCCACCGGGCTGGTGGCGGGAGAATTAAGCTATTAGTAGGGTCAAATATCCATCATGCATTGTTTAGTGTAGTGGCTTTGCTGGGATGCATGTAAAAAAACAAAAATTGGTTAAATTTGCTCCACCAAGATTTACATGCTAAAATCGAAACATCCATAACTCAACCTTAATAACCCAGCACCAACCTTGCTGTTTTTACAGAAAACAACCCAACTATTGACCCAATGTCTGCAACCCAGTAATTGGATCATATAAGCAACCCAGCATTTTTTTGAGTGTTACTTAAATCTCAAAGCAATGCATGCAAGAAGCCTTGACCTGTCTGGTACACACACATTTCTCTGTTCTCAGTTTGATTGAAGGCCTCAATCTGTATTTTTGCCTTGTAACTGATTGCTTCTAGAACGAGAGAACAAACAACATAACCCTGCTAGTACTAGCAATAAAAAGGTTGAATTGTTAAAGAATCAATGTATGGTTTACATTTGAGAATACATGCCCTTTCTTACCTTATCAATCTTGAAGACAATACGCTCATTTATCACTCCAAAAAAGTGTTATGAGTGCACCACAAACATACTTCCAGGGTGTTGATGCATCCTCCTCCCAGCCTCTTCCAACACCACAGGTAGGGGAAGGGCATCCATCTGCAAAAGTAAAGTTTTGCTTTGACCTCATATCAACTCATATTGTTGCTACCTTAGCTGTTGTGCTAGCTAACATTCTATTGAAACATGACACTAGCATATTGACATGGATATTGGTATTCAGACTGCAATGTATCCACATAGAAACATATTTGTGTTAGGCAAATCAGTTTGGTAGCTACCTATCACATTAATTGTGCAAAAATATGATAGCTAACATTAGCTAGCTAAGCGCTAGCCAGTAAGTGGTGCCGACAGATTGAAATTTAGCTAAAAGAAATGTTAAAGTTTATTAGGAAGTTTAATTAATAAGTTAGACACTCACCAGACAACATTTGTAGGTAGCTACTGTAGCTAGATAGCTTGGTTTCCATTTTACAATAGATATTTCTAATCCCCCGGATTTGTCATCAATGGTTACGGGTCTTGGAACTTGTTGCCACAGGTTTGCCACAGATTCAAATTGAATCTTGAAAGAATTGTCTGCCAGGTTTGCTGCATACTCACCACTAGCATCAAACATTTGCAAATTTACAGTATGGCAACATTTTGTGGCACACTATTTAGTTTGCAGGAAATTTGCCACAAACTAGCAGGAAGGAATCAGTTGGATGACTGGTATGATGTAGATGTTGAGTGGCTTCACTGAAAGTATATTGTATGTTTCAAATATTCAATAAATTAAAAAATATATAATTAAAAAAATAAGCTTCAAGCTGTAAACGATACTTGCAATTTGGTTCAGGTTATCAGTCAACCTACCAGGGTATTTACAAACAGAAAAGGAACTAAATCATCCACGTGCATTGATCACATCTTTACTAATGCTGCATAAATCTGCTCTAGAGCAGTATCCAAACCCATTGAATGTAGGGATCATAATTCGGAAAGTATTCAGACCCCTTGACTTTTTCCACATTTTGTTAGGTTACAGCCTTATTCTAAAATTGATTAAATAGTTTTTTCCCCCTCATCAATTTACACACAATACACCATAATGACAAAGCAAAAACTGATTTAGACATTTTTGCTAATTTATAAAAGAAATATCACATTTAGTTAAGTATTCAGACCATTTACTCAGTACTTTGTTGAAGCACCTTTGGCAGCGATTACAGCCTCAAGTCTTCTTGTGTATGATGCTACAAACTTGGCACACCTGTATTTGGGGAGTTTCTCCCATTCTTCTCTACAGATCCTCTCAAGCTCTGTCAGGTTGGATGGGGAGTGTTGCTAAACAGTTATTTTCAGGTCTCTCCAGAGATGTTTGATCGGGTTCATGTCCAGGCTCTGGCTGGGCCACTCAAGGACATTCAGAGACTTGTCCCAAAGCCACTCCTGCGTTGTCTTGGCTGTGTGCTTAGGGTCATTGTCCTGTTGGAAGGTGAAACCTTGCCCCAGTCTGAGGTCCTGAGCGCTTAGAAGCAAGTTTTCATTAAGGATCTCTATACTTTGCTCTGTTTATCTTTGCCTTGATCCTGACTAGTCTTCCAGTCCCTGCCGCTGAAAAACATCCCCACAGCATGATGCTGCCACCACCATGCTTCACCGTAGGGATGGTGCCAGGTTTCCTCCAGACGTGACGCTTGGCATTCAGGCCAAAGAGTTCAATCTTGGTTTCATCAGACCAAAGAATCTTGTTTCTCATGGTCTGAGTGAGAGTCTTTAGGTGCCTTTTTGCAAACTCCAAGCGGGTTGTCATGTTTCTTTTACTGAAGAGTGGCTTCTGTCTGGCCACTACCATAAAGGCCTAATTGGTGGAGTGATGCAGAGATGGTTGTCCTTCTGGAAGGTTCTAACGTCTCCACTGAGGAACTCTAGAGCTCTGTCAGAGTGAGCATCGGGTTCTTGGTCACCTCCCTGAGCAAGGCCCTTCTTCCCCGATTACTCAGTTTTGGCTCTAGGAAGAGTCTTGGTGGTTCCTCTTGGGGACCTTCAATGGTGCAGATATTTTTTGGTACCCTTCCCCAGATCTCTGCCTCGACACAATCCTGTCTCGGAGCTCTATGGACAATTCCTTCGACCTCATGGCTTGGTTTTTGCTCTGACATGCACTGTCAACTGTGAGACCATACATAGACAGGTGTGTGCTTTTCCAAATAATGTACAATCAATTGAAACATGAGCAATGTTTTTGCGACTGCGCTTGAAGAAACTTTCAAAGTTCTTGAAAGTTTCCAGATTGACTGACCTTCATCTCTTAAAGTAATGATGGACTGTTTCTCTTTGCTTATTTGAGCTGTTCTTGCCGTAATATGGACTTGGTTATTTACCAAATAGAGCTATCTTCTGTATTCCACCCGTAGCAAATATATATTTGATTTTGTTCAATACTTTTTGGTTACTATATGAATCCGTATGTGTTATTTCATAGTTTTGAGGTCTTCACTATTGTTCTACAATGTAGAAAATAGTAAAAATAAAGAAAAACCCTTGAATGAGTAGGTATGTCCAAACTTTTGACTAGTACTGTACATAAAGAATTAAAGTAAAAAGCTCTGGCGTACCTGAAATGAAATTCTAGGTAAAAAAAGCTAACTCGGCTCCATTCTTCATTAGGGCAAATGGCAAGTCAATAACAAAACCCTCTGATATTGCCAACCACTTTAATACGTTTTTTTGTTGACAAGATTAGCAAATGTATGCATGACAAGCAAACAAACACTGAGCCTTCATATTCATGCATAATGGACCAAAAGAATGAAACACAAGCTCTGTAGTTTTGAGTTCTGCAAAGTGGGTGTGGAAGAGGTGAACAAAATTATTGCTATCCATAAATGACATGCCATCTGGTACCGACAACCTGGATGGTAAATTGCTCAGGTTGGCAGCGGGAAATATTGTGAGTCCTGTTTGGCACATCTTCAATTTAAGCCTAGAAGACGGTGAGACCCTCCCGCCTGAAGAGGCAAAGGTCATTCCGCTGCCCAAGAATAGCAGAGCACCATTTAATGGTTCAAACAGCTGACCAATCAGCCTGTTACCGGTGCTTAGCAAACTGTTGGAATTTTTTTGGGACCAAATATAAAGTTATTTTACAGAAAACAATCAAAACAGACTTTCAGCATCCTTACAGTATAGGGAAGGGCACTCAACATGCTCAGCACTGACACAAACGACTGATGATTGGCTGAAAGATATAGATAGTAAGAAGATTGGGGAGCTGTTTTGTTAGACTTCAGTGCAGCTTTCAAAACAATTGATCATAACCTATTGCTGATAAGGCATTGGTCTGCTTTCTTGACAGGTCCAAGCCCTAGTTTTGTCGCACATTTACTACTGCCTAGTTGTGTGGTTATGTGCGGCAAAGAGGGACATGGGTAAATTGCAGTTGGTCCAGAACAGAGCAGCACGTGTTGCATTTAGATGTACACGGAGGGCAAGTGACAGTCACATGCACGTCAATCTCTCCGGGCTCAAAGTTGAGGAGAGATTGACTGTATCACTATTGGTCTTCGTGCGAGGTGTTGAAGGTACCGAACTGTCTGTTCAAGCAGTTGGCACACAGTTCGGACACTCATCGGTACAACATAAGACATGCAATCAGAGGTCTCTCCACTCTCCCCACGTCCAGAACAGAGGCTGGGAAACGCACAGTATTAAATAGTCATGACTACCGCAGGTAACTCAAGCTGGCAATAAAACCAGATAAAATATATGATAAAAGAACACCTCACGGCACAAAGGGGACTGTGAAGACACATCCATTTTTATATATTTTGTATTGTAATTTGCCCTGTATTATTTATTGTATAATAAGGTGGGTGGCGCTCAACGTTGCCGGTCTACTAACTGCCGGCCCTGGCAACTATGATTACCATACCTGCTCCCCATCATTATGGACAACTGATCTTCATTTGATTATTCATGCGATTATTCCCCCTTTATTTAGCCCTCACTTGACACCAGTCATTAGGTAGTATTGTTTTCTCTCACGTTGAATACGCTTCTCATGTGTGTTCATCTGTTTCTTTTCATTATTAAACTCACCTTCTGCACCTGCTTCCTGACTCCCTGCGTATTACATTTACAACAACTAAAATACTACTTGCGAGTTCAGGGCAATAATAAGTACAAATAAACCATAAATAATATCTTATACGGTTCCCGTTGTAATCGACAGTACAGCTGCATACTTCAACTTTCGACTCTTAACAATACTGATGAGCAGTGGCTGGGTTGTTATAAGATCATGGTTGAGAGTAGAGGACACAAGATGCTTTACAGTATGCCATTCTGTCTGTTCTTGTTACAGTGAATGTTTTGGCTCTGATAGAGACAGTGAGACTTCCCTTAATGCGCCAGCCGTGGCTTTGTGACAGCAGAGAGACTTAAAACCATGCGGGCCTACTGGGAAGAGCTATGCACACATTGGCACCGAGGACTGACTTCTCCCATATGCCCTGTACAAACAATACACACACCCTCTTAAGAATACACAAGCACACACAGTGAATTCCGAAAGTATTCAGACCCCTTGACTTTTTCCACATTTTTTTACATTACAGCCTTATTCTAAAATGGATTAAATAAATACAAATTCTCAATCTACACACAATACCCCATGATGACTAAGTGAAAACAGGTTTTTAGAAATTGTTGCTAATTTATTCAAAAAATATATATATACCTTATTTACATAAATATTCAGACCCTTTGCTATGAGACTTGAAATTTAGCTCAGGTGCATCCTGTTTCCATTGATCATCCTTGAGATGTTTCTACAACTTGGATGGAGTCCACCTGTGGTAAATTCTGCAACATTGAAGGTCCCCAAGAACACAGTGGCCAACATCATTCTTAAATGAAAGAAGTTTGGAATCATCAAAACTCTTCGTCTGGGAGGTGACCACGGACTTGATGGTCACTGACAGAGCTCCAGAGTTCGTCTGTGGAGATGGGAGAACCTTCCAGAAGGAAAACCATCTCTGCAGCACTCCGCCAATCAGGCCTTCATGGTAGAGTGGCCAGACGGAAGCCACTCCTATGTAAAAAGCACTTGACAGTCCGCTTGGAGTTTGCCAAAAAGCACCTAAACGACTCTCAGACCATGACAAACAAGATTCTCTGGTCTAATGAAACCAAGATTGAACTCTTTGGTGTCACGTCTGGAGGAAACCTGGCACAATCCCTAAGGTGAAGCATGGTGGTGGTGGCAGCATCATGCTTTGGGGATATTATTCAGCGGCAGGGACTGAGACTAGTCAGGATCGAGGGAGAGATGAACAGAGCAAAGTACAGAGAGATCCTTGATGACAATCTGCTACAGAGAGCTCAGGACCTCAGACTGGGGTGAAGGATTCACCTTCCAACAGGACAACGACCTTAAGCAGACAGCCAACACAACGCAGGAGTGGCTTTGGGACAAGTCTCTGAATGTCCTTGAGTGGCCCAGCCAGAGCCCGACAGACATGGCAGCTCTGCTTCTAGCTCCTAAACAACTTTGCAGAATTTCATTTTTTTTGTGTTATTTCTTACATTATTAGCCCAGAACATATTACATGTATATTATAGTGGTAACTCACCAGTATTACGACCAGGAATACGACTTTCCGAATTGGATCCTTTGTTCACACCCCCCAGGGCAATTGAACTTCTCAGAGGCTGCTCCAAGACACCGCCGGCGGTGAACCGGTATACGGAGTGAACTTCTAGTCAGACTCAGGAGGCAGGCACACCATCCACCGCTTACGAATATATTACTCACTTAATGTTCCGTCTCTGGACAATACAGTAGACAAGCTCAGGGTGAGGATCTCCTTCCAGAGAGACATCGGAGACTGTAACATACCCTGTTTTATGGAATTGTCGTGTCTTTGGCATCATTAAACTGAAGACTGTTATTTTATCAAATCAATTCTCTAATTATTATTACGTGATTAAACTAATCATGTAAATGTAATTAACTAGGAAGTCGGGGCACCAAGGAAAATCTTCAGATTACAAAGTTATAACTTTCCTAATATAACTTTCAGATATTTTAATATCTGATCAATTCGTCTTCTAATTAATGAATTATTCTTTACCTCGCGTTAGTCTCATTCCAAACATTGTAAATTGTTGGTTATCTGCACGAACCCAGTCTTCACTATGAATCATCCATACATCAATTGTCTCAATAATTTAATTATTAACTAAATAATCACAGAAATGCACAAACAAACAAAGTAGATATGGTTACAAGGAAATGATAGGGGATGTGCCCTAGTGGGCTAAACCGGTATGGCGGCTTGGTAGACAAAGGGACTGAGAACGGCGCAAAAGACATTACACAGTTGATAATTATAACAATTGAAATGCTAATCCTTTGCACATGAACGCTCACTCATTCACACCTCCAATTGACTCAAATGATGCCAATTAGCCTATCAGAAGCTTCTAAAACCATGACATAATTTTCTGGAATTTTCCAAGCTGTTTAAAGGCACAGTCAACTTAGTGTATGTAAACTTCTGACCCACTGGAATTGTGGTACAGTGAATTATAAGTGAAATATTCTGTCTGTAAACAATTGTTAGAAAAAGTACTTGTGTCATGCACAAAGTAGATGTCCTAACCGACTTGTAAATGTCTGACCCACTGGGAATGTGATGAAAGAAATAAAAGCTCAAATAAATCATTCTCTCTAGTATTATTCTGACTTTTCACACTCTTAAAATAAAGTGGTGATCCTAACTGACCTAAGACAGGGAATTTTTACTAGGATTAAATGTCAGGAATTGTGAAAAACTGAGTTTAAATGTATTTGGCTAAGGTGTATGTAAACTTCCGACTTCAACTGTACATACATACGGAATCTCTGGTCACTTTAATAAATGTTTACATACTTCTTTACTCATTTCATATGTATATACTGTATTCTATTCTACTGTATTTTAGTCAATGCCACCCCCCGACATTGATCGTCCTAATATTTATTTATTTCTTAATTCCATTATTTTACTTTTAGATTTCTGTGTATTGTTGTGAATTGTTAGAGCTAGAAACACAAGCATTTCGCTACACCCGCAAACATCTGCTATATATGTGTATGTGGCCAATAAAAGTTGATTTGAACCCGATCGAACATCCCTGGAGAGGCTTGAAAATATATATGTGCAGCGACACTCCCCATCCAACCTGACAGAGCTTGAGAGTTTCTGCAGAGAAGAATGGGAGAAACCCCCAAATACAGGTGTGCCAAGCTTGTAGTGTCATACCCAAGAAGACTCGAGGCTGTAATTGAAAAAACTGTTTTTGCTTTGTCATTATGGGGTATTGTGTGTAGATGGATAAAAAAATGATAACTGTCATCAATTTTAGAATAATTTTAATGTAACAAAATGTGGAAAAAGTCAATTTGAATACTTTCCGAATGCACTGCATGTACAAGGACGCACACACACACTCAAACTCGCATACGCACAAACTTAAAATAGCTATGATGATTTAAGACAGAGAGAGACACAGTTTAAAATAAACCACCAAAAACACATTTAACATCAAAACCAAGCATTGCACACCTTAAAGCAAAGTAGTTGACTTTATTTGTTTCTCCCAGCTGCATTTCTGATGACTTGATATTACCATTGGGAGCATTAGAGTGTGAAACAGTCTTAATTAAGAAAATAAATATTGATTCTTAAAATCATCCCGTTACGAGAGATGAGATAACCAGTGTGCTCTAAATTATTTAACTACAGCAACAGGGAGGCTGATACGAACCATTTGCTTTTTGTAATGATTACCCCTCACCTGCATTTGCATCGACTCCTGCATCCGGAAGGTAAAAGACTTGAACTGGTAGCTATGGATTTAATGGCAAAATTTACATAAATCCTCATATAGCTATTTTAAGTGTGTGTGTGTGTGTGCGCGAGTGCATATGTGTCTCGCGCTCTCTTACAGCTCCACCTCCGGAGGAAATCAGCAGGAGGCCTCTTGACTAAATGCCCAAAGAGTTCTGTTCAATCAGTGGGTTTGTTTGTCTCAGTACCATTGTGTATGCATGTGTGTTTGTTTTTTGATTAGGGTTAAGGTTAAGGGTTAGGGCTGTTACGGTGACCGCATTACCGCCACACTGGTGGTCAGGAGTCATGACAGCAGTCAAATTCCATGTGACCGTTTAGTCATGCTGCTGATGGTCATTAGTAGCCTACCAAACTCGCTAACTGCCTGGTACTCAGCACTGTATTGTTCTCTAATCACTCTGACATCAATGCAAATGTAATCAAAAAGCTTATTCAAACACTTCATGAGAGCCCAAGAGCTCATGTTCTTTTCTATAGGCTATGCAATTGCATGAGAAAACAGAGTGATGGCTGCTATTAAAAAGAAGAGGATCCCATCAGCTTTCTATAGGCTAGGCCTACTATATTTATTTCTCAACTTTCCTAATATTAAGCACATTGCTTGTCTTTACAACAGGAGAATAGCCTACCTGGCTGACATGAAAATGAACCACGGGAAAGCGTCCTCCATTCACTATTTAACTGCATAGACGACATGTATTTTTTCCCCCCGTTTCGAGGTGCATGATAATGGTCCATTCTAAAAAATAAATAAAAATTCACACACATACAGTACCAGTCAAAAGTTTGGAGACACCGACTCATTCAAGGGTTTCTCTTTATTATTTTTTTTACTATTTTCTACATTGTAGAATAATAGCGAAGACAAAACTCTGAAACAACACATATGGAATCCGGTAGTAACCAGAGGTGTTAATTAAACAAATAAAAATAGCCACCCTTTGCCTTGACAGCTTTGCACACACTTGGTATTCTCAACCAACTTCACGAGGAATGCTTTTCCAACAGTCTTGAAGGAGTTCCCACATATGTTGGGCACTTGTTGGCTGCTTTTCCTTCACTCTGCGGTCCAACTCATCCCAAACCATCTCAATTGGGTTGTGGTCGGGTGATTGTGGAGGCCAGGTCATCTGATGCAGCACTCCATCACTCTCCTTCTTGGTCAAATAGCCCTTACACAGCCTGGAGGTGTGTTTTGGGTCATTGTCCTGTTGAAAAACAAATGATCGACCTAGTTTGCTTTTAGTGGGACTGACACCGTATCGCTGCAGAATTCTGTGGTAGCCATGCTGGTTAAGTGTGCCTTGAATTCTAAATAAATCACAGACAGTGTCAGCAGCAAAGCACCCCCACACCATCACACCTGCTCCTCCATGCTTCACGGTGGGAACCACACATGCAGAGATCATCCGTTCACCTACTCTGCGTCTCACAAAGACATGGTGCTTGGAAGCAAAAATATCACATTTGGACTCATCAGACTAAAGGATAGATTTCCACCGGTCTAATGTCAATTGCTGGTGTTTCTTGGCCCAAGCAATTCTCTTCTTATTGGTGTCCTTTAGTAGTGGTTTCTTTGCAGCAATTCGAACATGAAGGCCTGATTCACTCAGTCTCCTCTGAACAGTTGATGTTGAGATGTGTCTGTTACATGAACTCTGTGTGGCGGTCCTCATGAGAGCCAGTTTCATCATAGCGCTTGATAGTTTTTGTGACTGCACTTGAAGAAACTTTCAAACTTCTTGACATTTTCCAGATTGACTGCCCTTCATGTCTTAAAGTAATGATGGATTGTTGCTTCTCTTTGCTTATTTGAGCGGTTCTTGCAAAAATATGGACTTGGTCTTTTACCAAATAGGGCTATCAGCAAGATGGCGCCGACAGGCATGTGAGCTCTGCTTCAGCTCCTAAGGAACTTTGTGTCATCAAGGACATAAACCACCCGAGCCACGGCCTGTTCACCCCACTATCATCCAGAAGGTAGGGTCAGTACAGGTGCATCAAAGCTGGGACCGAGAGACTGAAAAACAGCTTCTATCTCAAGGCCATCAGACTGTTACAGTGGCAAGAAAAAGTATGTGAACCCTTTGAAATTACCTGGATTTCTGCATAAATTGGTCCTAAATTTTGATCTGATTTTCATCTAAGTCACAACAATAGACAAACACAGTCTGCTTAATCTAATAACACACAAACAATTATACGTTTTCATGTCTTTATTGAACACACCGTGTAAACATTCACAGTGTAGGGTGGAAAAAGTATATGAACCCTTGGATTTAATAACTGGTTGACCCTCTTTTGACAGTAATAACCTCAACCAAACGTTTTCTGTAGTTGCGGATCAGATCAGCACAATGGTCAGGAGGAATTTTGGACCATTCCTCTTTACAAAACTGTTTCAGTTCAGAAATATTATTGAGATGTCTGGTGTGAACCGCTCAAGGTCATGCCACAGCATCTCAATTGGGTTGAGGTCACGACTCTGACTGGGCCACTCCAGAAGGCGTATTGAGCCAACCAGTCTACTGTTGAAGCCATTCTGTTGTTGATTTACRACTGTGTTTTGGGTCGTTGTCTTGTTTCATCACCCAACTTCTGTTGAGCTTCAATTGGCAGACAGATAGCCTTACATTCTCCTGCAAAATGTCTTGATAAACATGGGAATTCATTTTTCAGTCGATGATAGCAAGCTGTCCAGGCTCTGAGGCAGCAAACCATGATGCTGCCTCTACCATACTTTACAGTTAGGATGAGGTTTTGATGTTGGTGTGCTGTGCCTTTTTTTTTCCACACATAGTGTTGCGTGTTCCTTCCAAACAACACAACTTTAGTGTAATCTGTCCACAGAATATTTTGCCAGTAGCGCTGTGGAACATCCAGGTGCTCTTTTGCGAACTTCAGACGTGCAGCAAATGTTTTTTTGGACAGCAGTTGCTGCATCCGTGGTGTCCTCCCATGAACACCATTCTTGTTTAGTGTTTTACGTATCGTAGACTCGTCAACAGATGTTAGCATTTTACAGAGATTTCTGTAAGTATTTAGCTGACACTCTAGGATTCTTAACCTCATTGAGCATTCTGCGCTGTGCTCTTGCAGTCATCTTTGCAGGACGGCCACTCCTAGGGAGAGTAGCAACAGAGCTGAACTTTCTCCATTTATAGACAATTTGTCTTACCGTGACCTGATGAAAATCAAGGTTTTTAGATATACATTTGTAACCCTTTCCAGCTTTACGGAAGGCAACAATTCTTAATATTTGGTCTTCTGTTCGAGGCATGGTTCACATCAGGCAATGCTTCATGTGAATAGCAAACTCACATTTTGTTTGTGTTTTTTATATTGCAGGGCAGCTTTTTGTATCACAACTAAAGTGGCCAAATATCTTCTTAAAATTCAGCACATCAATTCGCTTTACAACGGCATACATACGCAGCACGAGTTTCAAGTTTGGGGAAGATCATTTAAGATAAACATTCTGATCGATTGAGTCAGCCTTATCGCTTCTAAAATAGTTTTTGATGCTAGTGATTGTATTAATTTATGATCTATTGCATCCCACAACTGTCCCAGACTATGTTTGGGTATTTATTTCTTGCTCAGAATAGGTCAARTTTTGTAATATGGGGCACAGTAGATTGACATAGGCTAGTAGTGCTTTTGCTGTTCGTTTGGCCTACTCATCCTGTTGGCTGATGAAAAGTAAATGTGGACAGTTTTTTCAACATCTTCAATATGCGCCTCGGAATTTGATAAGGACGCGCAGTTGCATCCKCGATGTGTCAATCACGTGACTGGCATTGGCTAATAAGAATTGAGATATCTAAGAGAGCCATGTGAGTGAGAGGTACTTCTGAGCACGCAGCCGGGAAAAGGAAATGATCATTATTCTATTCAGCCCAAGGGCACAACGGCCACTGGCTGCAAAAAGCATGGATTTTTTTAGAGGGCATTACGGCCACACAAAGGGGATGCCACCGGGAAATTCGAGGCGTTATCAAGTTTGTCAAATTGTAAATAAGAGGCTGATGGTGTGTAGCCTGCGCAAAAAAGAAAGCAGAACTCATGCCTTTTATGCAACTTTCTTCAAATCATCATTTGAGTCGCATAATGCAGCCTTAGAATGTATTAAAAATCAAAACATATATCCCAACGTTTGATGGCAACTAATGTTGCATAAATAACTCTAAATTAAGGATATAGGAGGACCTGCTTCTTTGTTAATTGCTCAACACAGAATATCCGCATGTGCGCACTCCCTCAAATCGTTTMGAAAAAATATCCATTCTATTTTAGTCAGCTATGTTCAATTGTATTCTTCCTACTATAAAATAATGCCACGGAATTCTAAGCAAATTTTGTCTGCTAAATGAACTAGTGTAGCCCACAGCCATATGGCATAGCCAGATCAGYGCCTAACATAAGGACAACTCAGAGTATGCTTTTCTGTTCTTCTGAAATAGACTATATCATGTTTCTTTAGACCGGTCTAAAATAAATAATGGATTTATATTACATGGATTGAGACTTTTTTAAATGTAGATGTTCCAAAGGTCTAAATCAGTGGATTGTAGGATATGTGTGGAAACCTGGAGATGCTAAATGTATTCATGATAATTAATGGTCAACTACCGTGAGACGGACAGTTATTTTCTTGACAATCACCAGCTGACAAAATTTCATGACCGCCACAGCCCTAATTTGGGAAATAGGATTTTGATGGTGTGTGTGTGTGTGTGTGTGTGTGTGTGTGTGTCTCGCTCTCTCTTACAGCTCCACCTCCTGGGGAAATCAGCAGGAGGCCTCTTGACTAAATGTACAAAGAGAGTTCTGTTCAATCAGTGGGTTTGTTTGTCTCAGTACCATTGTGTGTGTATGTGTGTGTGTTGTTGGTTTTACTATCCTTGTGGGGACCAGAAGAGGGACATTTCGCCAGCCCCACAAGGAAAAAAGGCTTAGGGTTAGAATTAGGTGTTATGTTTAAGAGTTAGGGTTAGGATAAGGGGTTAGGGAAAATAGTGTTTTGATGGTATTTGTGTGTCTCCCTCACTCTTACAGCTCCACTTTCTGGAGAAATCAGCAGGAGGCCTCTTAACTAAATATCACAATCAAAATAACTGATTTTATAAGTAGGAATGAAAAACACGACTGATAATGAGAACATGAGCTGTGGCGTCAAGAGGTGGGCACATCAGTGTTAAATGTGAAATCACCATTATTTACGAGAATTCAACACACTAATTCACAGCTCTCATCCTCTCCAAATCTGAAATAAATAACTTTTCCCCATTTAATTATGCTAGCAACAGAATAATTACTTTTTCCTCGATGGAACATGGAGCTGAAAATATTTCGGTACAGAACACAATCCTCCGACACCTCAAAGTTGACATAACAGCCTTTGAGTCTAGTAAAATCACTTCACCCTGGACTACCAGAGGTTCAGAGCGCTGTGTGAGAGCATGCTTTGGGACAGCAGGGCAGAGCCCCATGTCAAGAATGAGGAATGCCCCAGACGTGCAGATAAGACTATGACGGAAGGGCCTTTCAAGTCTACCCACAATCACACACATACTTAAGCAAGACATTTGACAGAGATAGTAAAGCATTAATAAATGGACAAATTGCATCCAGTGACGCTATAAAGAGCAAGCAGTAGAATTGTCTGAGATTTATGCTTTGTGCTTATGGCCGAAGTTTATCGCACAAGGAGTCTTTCAGTAGGGCTGGCACAATTACCATATTACCATGTAACCGAAGGCTATGGGTGAAGATTGTCATGAAGATTGTCAGAAGTTGCAAACATGGGGAAAATAGTTTGTAGCCTAGGGTCTGGGAAAAATGTTGCCTTTATAAATACATTTCATGCAATTCTACACCTTTTTTTTTATTACCTCACAAATGATTGAAATGACAGGCAACAGTGCATGTTCAAACCCCTTAACTTTTTCCACATTTCATGATGTTACAGCCTTAAAATGGATTCAATAGTTTTTCCCCCTCATCAATCTACACACAATACCCCATAATAACAATGCAAAAACCGAAATATCACATTTATATAGTATTTAGACCCTTACTCAGTACTTTGTTGAAATACCTCTGGCAGCGATTACAGCCTCGAATCTTCTTGGGTATGATGCTACAAGCTTGTGTCATGACGTGCCCCTGAGGGGAAGATCAAAGCCCCCCCCCCCCCTTCTCTCTCTCTCCACAGTTTTATGATGGTCCTAAATACGCTGCTTCTGGGTCTATAGTATTGCGATTGGGATGTCTGACACAGAGAGAGACTTGGCCAAACTTTAACATCAAAAAAGGTTGAATGATGAAACAGTATTTCTGTATTTCCGGACAGTTCGAATGGTCGGTGAGAAATCAAGGAATGACCTTGCCGAATTTGTTTCATTTGGTGACCTCGTGAAAGACAGGAGACCCACATTACTGTATCTTTGTTTGTATACACTTCTCAATTATGGGGTTTGCATCGAAATGTTGTATAAAATAAATGATTAAGTATAAGAATACTTTTGGAAAGAAAATGTGATTTAAGTCTTCTAAATGAGAATTGTTTTTCATAGTAACTTATGGTCATTCAGTGGCCACACCCCCGTGAGCACAGACATTTACATCGGAGTCATGGAACGCCCCTTCTCTACTCCAGTATAAAACCCACTTTCGGCGAAAGATACATTAGACCAAAACATGCCGGGTTGCTGCCGGGGTGTGAAGTGGTTCTAGCTATGACCTGAATAATCAACCATTGAGACCAGAGAGCATGGAGCGGTAGCGACATGTTGAAATGGTTGGCAATTTAAATACAGACCAGAGGACACAAATGGTTAAGAAGAGAATCTCTACAACTGAAAACTACGCATTCAGTCTGCAGCTGTTGGAGTACTTTAGTCTGGTAAACACGACCGATCGAACGACCGAATGGTACTCTGAAAGATCCATTCTAAAAGAACATTTCACTATTGAACGACCATTAGTACGCCTGATGTATTCATTATAACAAGCTACGACTACGAAAGACTTTGATCGCTGGTGGACGAATCAGAGACTTTCTGTCGACTGACTATCCAGAAGACGGACCGGCGATCACAGAAAGGGACAAAGGCATACACTCGTAAATATGTAAATTGCAATTTCTTTTTGAACGAACGGCTGTTCATGTGCAAAAGGGTTAGCATTTCCATGAGCGTGGTTATCAACTGTATGTACGTGTACCCTCTGCCTTTCCTGCTCTTGAGCTGTCCCCACCCCTTTCCTTTGTCTACCAAGCCGTCATATCGGTTTCATCCACTAGGGACTTTTCTTTGTATCATGTTAGTGACCAATGTATGACCTATTGTGTGTATGTGTTTATGTAATTCTGTGTGTGATTATTTAGTTAGTTAAGCCAATTTGTATATCGCTGATTCATAATTTATGCTAGGGTCCGTGCCGATATCCAAGGGTTTGTGACATTAATAAGTGACTGTAATCGATAAGATATGAAAATATCTGAATAGAGTTAAATTCTGGAAATAGTAACTGCTTAAACATTGTTCCGTGGTGCCCAGACTTCCTAGTTAATTACTATTCCATGATTTGTTTAAATCACAGAATAATTACACAGAGAATTGATTTGATAATATAACAGTCTTCACATTTAATGACAGCCAACGTTACGACACTTGGCACACCTGTATTTGGGGAGTTTTCCCCATTCTTCTCTGCAGATCTTCTCCGTCAGGTTGGATGGGGAGCATAGCTGCACTGCTATTTTCAGGTCTCTCCATTGTCTCCAATACTCCTGCATTGTCTTGGCTGTGCGCTTAGGGTCATTGTCCTGTTGGAAGGTGAACCGTCGCCCCAGTCTGAGGTCCTGAGTGCTCTGGACCAGCTTTTCATCAAGGATCTCTTTGTACTTTGTTCATCTTTCCCTCGATTCCGACTAGTCTTCCAGTCCTTGCTGCTGAAAAACATCCCCACAGCATGATGCTGCCACCACCATGCTTCACCGTAGCGATGGTGCCAGGTTTCCTCCAGACGTGACGCTTGGCATTCAGGCCAAAGAGTTCAATATTGGTTTCATCAGACCAGAGAATCTTGTTTGTTATGGTCTGGGAGTTCTTCAGCAAACTCCAAGCGGGCTGTCAAGTGCCTTTTACTGAAGAGTGGCTTCCATTTGGCCACTACCATAAAGGCCTGATTGGTGGAGTGCTGCAGAGATGGTTGTCCTTCTGGAAAGTTCTCCCATCTCCACAGAGGAACTTTGAAGCCCTGTCAGAGTGACCTTCGGGTTCTTGGTCACCTCCCTGACCAAGGCCCTTCTCCCCCGATTGCTCAGTTTGGGCGGGCGGCCAGCTCTAGGAAAAGTCTTGGTGGTTCCAAACTTTTTCCATTTAAGAATGATGGAGGCCACTGTGTTCTTGGGGACCTTCAATGCTGCAGACATTTTTTGGAAACCTTCCCCAGATCTGTGCCTCGACACAATCCTGTCTCGGAGCTCTACGGACAATTCCTTTGACCTCACGGCTTGGTTTTTGCTCTGACATGCACTGTCAACTGTGGTACCTTATATAGACAGGTGTGTGCCTTTCCAAATCATGTCCAATCAATTGAATTTCCTACAGGTGGACTCCCAATGAAGTTGTAGAAACATCTCAAGGATGATCAACGGAAACAGGACTCACCTGAGCTCAATTTCGAGTCTCATTGCAAAGGGTCGGAATACTTATGTAAATAAGGCACTTTTTTTTTTTTTTTACAGTTTTCGCTTTGTCATTGAGTTATTGAGTGTGTAGATTGATTAGGATTTTATTTTATTTAATCCATTTTAAAATAAGGCTGTAATGTAACAAAATGTGTAAAAAGTCAAAGGGTCTGAATATTTTCTGAATGCACTGTAGTTTGACACTGACAAACTGAGAATCCGACATCAGTAAAAACAACCTTGCCTTGAATCCATCAATAGCCTAGGCCTACATGTGTGGAGACACACATATTGTACAATGAGGAGGTAGTTAGTCCAACAACAAAAAAAGCTTTCCAGTTTCACTGACTCACCCAATACTGCGCAGCTCACTCATAGGCGGTGGCCGACGCACTCGTGCCAAAAGCTTCTCTCTCTTGTTTAGAAGTTGATAGCCTACAGACAGATTAGTCTTTTCTTTTCAGCAGGATCCATTTGCTTTCCAACCTCTGTTTTCCCTTGATTGTATTTAAAAGAATACGAAAGGCCTGTTTTGGCTGCATGCAGTTCACTGACAGATTTGCCACACGTTCCCGACTGTAAGCATGCCTTGTGATTGGGCTACACACAATCCACAGATTACTTTTTATTTTATTTTAAAAATAGCCTATTGATCATCTGTGGACAAATTATAGGCCTACTCTTGGTGTCGTATTCTGAATTATGTAATTTATTTTTGAATAGACAGCAGTAATTCTAGAACTTTGGCAAAAATATCTAAATTTAATAAAATAAATTATGAAGAGGGGGAGAGAGATGAAAGAAAGAGAATGTCATTCTAGTTCTGTGAGAGATACAGGCTTGCTTCTCTCTCTCACCACTGCAATGGCCATGCATTGGTTTATATAGGCTARAATGTTGCGCAAACCATGAGGACCAACACGAATCAATTCTTAGAATATCAGGCACTATTTTCACATTATGTTTTTTAGGGAGGCAGCCAAGAGAATTACAGAGGAGTCAACTTGGATGAACTGGGATTGCTTTTATTAGGATTTCTACATTGCAAAATATTTTTCATGCCACGAGATGTGCCATATCCTGACAAATGGGTTCCGGAACAAAAACAGAGGTCAAATTAAGCACTGGTCATAACTGTTTAAAAAATATACATACACTGCCTTCAGAAAGAATTCACAACCCATGACTTATTCCACATTTTGTTGTGTTACAGCCTGAATTTAAAATTGATTACATTTAGAGTTTGTGTCACTGGGAAACACACAATACCCCATATTGTGAAAGTGGAATTATGTTTTTAGACATTTTTACAGATTTATTGAGATGTATTTATTGAGTCAATAAGTATTCAACCCCTTTGTTATGGCAAGCCTAAGTAAAAATGTTCTTAACAAGTCACATAATAGGCTCTAATTTCGGCTGGCGTATCGGCAGCACTTGCAATTTCGTCATGCAAAAACTGTCACACTGGCATTTTCCAGCAATATACCTGTCTTATATCAGCTCGCTTGCGCCCAGATAGGCAGGGTGGAAATATTTGAGGTGCTAAAGGTCCTAAAAACCTGATCCAAAGTGATCATTTCAGGCAGTGGTGATAGTGMGCTGGATAGTGATATTTAAGACCAACCAGTAACGCAGTTGGTTATGGCATGACTTCTGACAGCGGAAAGGCAGCCTATCCAGCCATGACGCACGCTGCCCATATGCACATTGAACAAGAGTAGCATAATGTGCTTTTGGTGCCTGTATACTTCGTAATTTTTTGTCTGCACAATGAAATTGCGAAGCCGATAAAGGGTTTGGCTACTGAGACCGCTTGCAAATACAGTGGGAGAACAAGTATTTGATACACTGCCGATTTTGCAGGTTTTCCTACTTACAAAGCATGGTCTGTAATTTTTATCATAGGTACACTTCAACTGTGAGAGACGGAATCTAAAACAAAAATCCAGAAAATCACATTGTATGATTAAGTATTTAATTTGCATTTTATTGCATGACATAAGTATTTGAATACATCAGAAAAGCAGAACTTAATATTTGGTACAGAAACCTTTGTTTGCAATTACAGATGTCATACGTTTCCTGTAGTTTTTGACCAGGTTTGCACACACTGCAGCAGGGATTTTGGCCCACTCCTCCATACAGACCTTCTCCAGATCCTTCAGGTTTCGGGGCTGTCGCTGGGCAATACGGACTTTAGCTCCCTCCAAAGATTTTCTATTGGGTTCAGGTCTGGAGACTGGCTAGGCCACTCCAGGACCTTGAGATACTTCTTACGGAGCCACTCCTAGTTGCCCTGGCTGTGTGGTTTCGGGTCGATGTCTGCTGGAAGACCCAGGCACGACCCATCTTCAATGCTCTTACTGAGGAAGGAGGTTGTTGGCCAAGATCTTGCGATACATATCCCCCTCAATACGGTGCAGTCGTCCTGTCCCCTTTGCAGAAAAGCATCCCAAAAGAATGATGTTTCCACCGCCATGCTTCACGTTGGGATGGTGTTCTTGGGGTTTTACTCATCCTTCTTCTTCCTCCAAACACGGCGAGTGGAGTTAAGACCAAAAAAGCTCTATTTTGTCTCATCAGAACCACATGATTTCTCCCATTCCTCCTCTGGATCATCCAGATGGTCATTGGCAAACTTCGGACGGGCCTGGACATGCGCTGGCTTGAGCAGGGGGACCTTGCGTGCGCTGCAGGATTTTAATCCATGACAGCGTAGTGTGTTACTAATGGTTTTCTTTGAGACTGTGGTCCCAGCTCTCTTCAGGTCATTGACCAGGTCCTGCCGTGTAGTTCTGGGCTGATCCCTCACTTTCCTCATGATCATTGATGCCCCACGTGGTGAGATCTTGCATGGAGCCCCAGACCGAGGGTGATTGAACTTCTTCCATTTTCTAATAATTGCGCCAACAGTTGTTGCCTTCTCACCAAGCTGCTTGCCTATTGTCCTGTAACCCATCCCAGCCTTGTGCAGGTCTACAATTTTATCCCTGATGTCCTTACACAGCGCTTTGGTCTTGGCCATTGTGGAGAGGTTGGAGTCTGTTTGATTGAGTGTGTGGACAGGTGTCTTTTATACTGGTAACGAGTTCAAACAGGTGCAGTTAATAATACAGGTAATGAGTGGAGAACAGGAGGGCTTCTTAAAGAAAAACGAACAGGTCGGTGAGAGCCGGAATTCTTACTGGTTGGTAGGTGATCAAATAATTATGTCATGCAATAGAATGCAAATTAATTACTTAAAAATCATACAATGTGATGATTTTAGATTCCGTCTCTCACAGTTGAAGTGTACCTATGCTAAAAATTACAGACCTCTATATGCTTTGTAAGTAGGAAAACCTGCAAAATCGGCAGTGTATCAAATACTTGTTCTCCCCACTGTACATCTGAAATCACCAAAGCTTTATTAAAATATCAAGTTTAAGAGGAGTAAAACAGTGAGCCGACATTCCCTTTTTAATCTATGCATTGCAGGCAGGCCCACATTAATTTAGCCATACAGGTCCTGTTTTGGTTGTGCGTACCCCCTCCATGATGTAGGCTACATGTCCATGCCCATCATGAAACAAGAGATGAGAACCTCGGTGAATACCAGTGAACCTCATATTTAGTTCTGTAACAACTGCTTGTTTTCCATTTCATACATTCAAAACCCAAGCCCTCCCTTAGGCCTACTATAACGAAGACTGGTTCAACAGCAATGACTGTCTTTTTTATCCTGGCAATTTTCTGACTATTTATTTGTTGTTGTTTAAAATGTTATTCCAACCCAATTTATTAGAATGATTCACCTTTCTGGTATTACGGTGACAACGTCCTTGGCGCGCTTGCAATGCAACTTCTGGAGATGGTTCCGATTATGTTCTTAAAACACAGGCCAATTTGGGAAGAGTATAACGGTGAGTGGACATTCTCCCTTTCTCTTTATATTGGATCTTTGTCCAGCTACTTTGACAAGTTTGGATGCGCATAAAACCCTCAATAGTCTGCATTGTTTTAATATTATATGCCCACAGGGAGAAATGATGGTGCCTGTAAGTGTGACATAGCCTATTTAAAACAAGTTGTTGTTTTGTTTAGTTTAGAATTTGATTAGAATTATTCATTCACTCTTTTTAGGCCTTATCAAATGTTTAATTTAATTTTGTTTATTGACAATGTCTGGCATGTCCATGCTGAGCCATAATGTAATTTACAGTAGGCCTAGCCCCTACCGTATATCAGTGTGAATGCTACTGAAGCCATGCAATTACTTAGAAAAATATGGACTGCAAATGGGTTCAAGTTAATGTATTTAGCAAAGATAGGTCTACATTTTATTATTTCGTTTCTGGAAGCCATTTAACAAACTATAACGGACTAACATTAGATTTGGAGTTGATTACAAGGCAATACATAGGTTTGTTAAAATAGAGCCCAATAAGTTGCATGGACTCACTCTGTGTGCAATAGTGTTTAACATTATTTTGAATGACTACCTCATCTCTGTACCCAACACATTCAGTTATCTGTAAGGTCCCTCAGTTGACCAGTGAATTTCAAACACAGATTCAACCACAAAAGACCAGGGAGGTTTTTCAATGCCTCTCAAAGAAGATCACCAATTGATAGATGGGTAAACATTTAAAAAAGCAGACAAAGAATATCCCTTTCAGCATGGTGAAGTGATTAATTACACTTTGGATGGTGTATCAGTACACCCAGTCACTACAAAGATAGACGTCCTTCCTAACTCAGTTGCCGGAGAGGAAGGAAACCACTCAGGGATTTCACCATGAGGCCAATGGTGACTTTAAAACAGTTAGAGTTTAATGGCTGTGATAGGAGAACTGAGAATGGATCAACAACATCGTATTTACTCCATGGTACTAACCTAAATGACAAGAGTGAAAAGAAGGAAGCCTGTACAGAATAAAACATATTCCAAAATATGCATCCTGTTTGAAATAAGTCACTAAATTAAAAACGGAAATAAATGTGGCTAAGAAATTAACTTTATGTCCTGAATACAAAGTGTTATGTTTGGGGCAAATCTAACAAAACACATCACTGAGTACCACTCTTCATATTTTCAAGCATGGTGGTGGCTGCATCATGCTATGGGTACTGTATGCTTGTCATTGGCAAGGACTAGGGAGTGTTTTTAGGATTAAAAGAAAGAATAGAGCTAAGCACAGGCAAAACCACAGTAACCTAAAACACAACGGCAAATTTACACTGGAGTTGCCTAGTTAATGTTTTGACTTAAATTGTCTTGGAAATCTATGGCAAGACTTGAAAATGGCTGTCTAGCAAGGATTAACATCCAACTTGACAGAGCTTTAGAACATGGAAAATAATGTGCACATTTTGTACAATCCAGGTGTACAAAGCTCTTATAGACTTACCCAGAAAGACAGAGCTGTAATCACTGCCAAAGGTGATTCTAACATGTATTGACTCAGGGGTGAGAATACTTATGTAAATTTGATATTTCTGCATTCCATTTTCAATAAACGGTTCCCTTTATCATTATGGGGTATTATGTGTATATGGTTGAGAGAAAAAAACAATTTAATCTATTTTGAATTCAGGCTGTAACACAACAAAATTTGGAATAAGTCAAGGGGTATGAATACTTTCTGAAGGCAGAGTCTTCACATCTGCTGATTTAAAATTACATTAAAATAAATTTTTAAAAAAATCAGGAGATTTACGCCGGTTTCCTCTAACTTTTTAGCTGGGCTTTGCTCCTTTCATATTTATTTTGAAACCGGCCTCAGTCCTCTGAATACCTAACCCTGGGATAGTTTCCTTTTTCATCTGGATTACAATTACACACATTTTAATGCCAGACACACCAGAAAGGCTTTCCAAGAGGTGTTGAGTGTTCGTGAGTGGTCCTGTCTAAGCCCTGACTTAAATTTGCTTGAAAAATCGGAGATAAAGTTTGAATACTGCTGTCCATCAGTTTCCCAACCACATTTACTGCACTTCAGCAATTATGACAAAAACAATTGTATATGTTTTAAAAATTTTTTTACCTTTATTTAACTAGGAAAGTCAATTAAGAACCAATTCTTATTTACAATGACGGCATATACCGGCCAACCCGGACGACGCAGTGCCAATTGTGCGCCGCCCTATGGGACTCCCAATCAAGTCCGGTTGTGATACACATCCCAGAGTTAATACTTGTTGGAAGCACCTTTTGCAAGCCATTAGAGCGGTGAATCAATTTGAATAAGATTCTACAAACTTTGCAAACTCTTAGGGCCACATGTGGCCACAATGACGTATGTTTGGAGGAAAAAGGTGCAGGCTTGCAACCCGAAAAAACCATCCCAACCGTGAAGCACGGGGGTGGCAGCATCATGTTTGTGGGGGTGCTTTGCGGCAGGAGGGACTGGTGCACCTCACAAAATAGATGGCATCATGAGGCAGGAAAATTATGTGGAGAAAATGATGTGGATATATTGAAGCAACATCTCAAGACATCAGTCAGGAAGTTAAAGCTTGGTTGCAAATGGGTCTTCCAAATGGACAATGATCCCAAGCATACTTCCATAGATGTGGCAAAATGGCTTAAGGACAACAAAGTCAAGGTATTGGAGTGGCCATCACAAAACCCTGACCTCAATCCCGTAGAACATTTGTGGAAAGAACTGAAAAAGTGTGTGCGAGCAAGGAGGCCTACAAACCTGACTCAGTTACACCAGCTTTGTCAGGATGAATGGGCCAAAATTCACCCAAATTATTGTGGGAAGCTTGTGGAGGCTACCCGAAACATTTGACCCAAGTTAAACAATTTAAAGGCAATGCTACCAAATACTAATGTAGTGTATGTGAACTTCTGACCCGACTGGGAATGTGATGAAAGAAAATAAAAGCTGAAATAAATCATTCTCTACTATTATTCTGACGATTTCACACTCTTAAAATAAAGTGGTGATCCTAACTGACCTAAAACAGGGAATTTTTACTAAAATTAAATGTCAGGAATTGTGAAAAACTGAGTTTAGATGTATTTGGCGAAGGTGTATGTAAACTTCTGTAAGTATTCAGACCATTTGCTATGAGACTTGAAATTGAGCTTAGCTGCATCCCGTTTCCATTGATCATCCTCGAGATGTTTCTACAACTTGGATGGAGTCCACCTGRGGTAAATTCAATTGGTTGGACATGATTTGGAAAGGCACACACAGGTCTATAGAAAAGGTCCCACAGTTGACAGTGCATGACAAAACAAAAACCAAGTCATGAGGTCGGGAAGGGTACCAAAAAAATTACCGCAGCATTGACAAACTAAGCAATCGGGGGAAAGGGCCTTGGTCAGGGAAGTGACCAATAACCGGATGGTCATTCTGACAGAGCTCCAGAGTTCCTCTGAGGAGATGGGAGAACCTTCAACAAGGACCACCATCTCTGCAGCACTCCACCAATCAGGTGGAGTACAGTGGCCAGACAGAAGCCACCCCTCAGTAAAAGGCACATGACAGCCAGCGCGCTTGGAGTTTGCCAAAAAGCACCTTTGGGACTCTGACCATGAGAAACAAGATTCTCTGGTCTGATGAAACCAAGATCGAACTCTTTGCCCTGAATGCCAAGCGTCACGTCAGGTGAGAGCCTCAGATCCACAAAGTCCCTTCCACCAGGTGGCTGATGAGATATGTTGGCACGACTGCCATATTGTTTTTCCATCTCAAAGCCCTTGCTTGGAAGTGTACTTCACCAGACTGCCAAGAACATTGCGCTCATCCAGGTCAAGGTAGTGAGACACGGTAGTGATGACACCAAAGGCCTTGTTGATCTCTGCACCAGACAGGATGCTCTTGCCAGCATATTTGGGGTCCAACATGTACCCTGTGGCATGTATGGGCTTCAGGCAGAAGTCTTCACGCTTTTTGATGTATTTCAGAACTGCAGTTTCCCCTGCTTGGAGCATACAGTGAAGTGGGCAGGGCAGTATGGATTTCTTCATCTTACATCTGCAAGCAGAGTCTGAACATCAGACGGGATGGCATTGTCTCCCTAAATCTGTGCATGGCTACTGCTATATGTATCAGGAGTTTTAGGCTGCTTACCATGCTCTCCAAATACATAATCTAGGAGGATCCTCTTGATGGGGTTGTCCATATCAGCAGACTGTGATATGGCCATTTCTTGGAGAGACTCCTTCCCTCCAGGAGACTGTCAAACATGACAACACACCCAATGTGTGTTGCTGGCAGCTTCAATGTGGTGTTCTGATTCTTCTCACTTTGCTTGGTGAGGTAGATTGCTGCTTTAACTTGATGACCCTTCACATACCTAAACCATTTCCTTGGCTCTCTTGTAGAGTGTATCCATTGTTTTCAGTGCCATGATGTCCTTGAGGAGCAGATTCAATGCATGAGCCAGCACAGCCAACGGTGGACCTGGGTGGGACTCCTCCACTTTAGACCAAGCAGTCTTCATGTTCTCAGTATTGTCTGTCACCAGTGCAAATACTTCTGAGGTCCAAGGTCATTGGCGACTGCCTTCAGCTCATCTGCAATGTAGAGGCCGGTGTGTCTGTTGTCCCTTGTGTCTGTGATCTTGTAGAATACTGGTTGAGGGGTGGAGATTATGTAGTTAATTATTCCTTTGCCCACGAACATTCAACCACCCATCAGAGATGATTGCAATACAGTCTGCTTTCTCATGATTGCTTGACCTTCACTTGAACTCTGTTGAACTCTGAATAGCAAATGAGTAGATAAAGCATGTCTGGTTGGAGTGGTGTATGCTGGGCGAAGAACATTCAATATCTCTTCCAATACACATTGCCTATAAGCATCAGAGATGAAGCAGTTGCCATACACAGCTCGAGCAAGACATTCATCAGCATTTCTCTGACTACGTTCCCCCATGGAGTCAAAAAAACTTCTGATTCCAGGAGCCATGAGCTGTTGCTATCGATAAGGTGTCTGATTCATCATTTTCACCTCAAATAGAAGTAGAGGGACTTTTGTCAGAGGTTGCTTGTTGTGAGCGCTGAGGGAACTTTATGCACTTGACCAGATGATTCTGCATATTTGTTGAAATCTTCACATATGATTTGGCACAGTATTTGCAAATGTACAAAGCTTTTCCTTTTACATTAGCTGCAGTGAAACGTCTCCACACATCAGATAGTGCCCGTAGCATTTTCCTGTAAAGATTAGAACAAGAATTAGTAAAAATAAATAAATACAATTCAATGTACAGATAAATAGATAAGCAGTAAGATTAAACAACTCCTTTGAAAGATAAATGTTTTTAAATTAAATGGAAACAAGTACATTTACACTTCTCAGCAGGCTGAAGCAAGCTAAAACCCACATGGTAGCAAAAACTAACAAGTTACAAATTATTTAAACATGCTTTGCTGTAGGCTACTATTTACTAAATAACAAAAAAATCATGTATGTCATATACAATATAATCAACCAGTATTGTAATCAAAACTTACCAGAAAGCATGTAGTCCTTGGCTCAGACAGTGTAGTAGTGTGGGCTCAATAGCATCTCATTAGTGTGCAAGATCTTGAGACTCAGCTGTACATGTGATGGAAGAATGCACTTTGCATGCAATTGAATTGGGGATAGTTTAACCAAAATATGCCACAAGACCTAGAATTGCCTTATGTGTATCCCACAAAAAAAGGTTCACTGTTATTAGCTTACTTTTTTAAATGAATTTAAGCAAAATTCCCAGGCTTAACTTCCCATGGAAAATTTCCGGAACAATTCCGTAAATTTACCGGAAAGTTTCAGACCCTTTGCAACACTAGTCATACCCAAGAAGAATCAAGGCTGTAATCGCTGCCTAGTGTGCTTCAACAAAGTACTGAGTAAAGGGTCTAAATACTTATGTAAATGTGATATTTCCTTTTTTTGCTTTATCATTATTGGGTATTGTGTATAGATTGATGAGGGGAAAAAACTATTTAATCCATTTTAGAATAAGGCTATAACATTACAAAAAAATGTAAAAGTCAAAGGGTCTGAATCATTTCTGAATGCACTGTAACCCATTTGGGTAAACCACTAGGGCAACTTATGAAGCCCAACATGGCAACCACGTGGGGCAAATGTGGATACTGAGGACAAAACCGTGTGGTTCCCTGTTGGGTTTCCCTCATGGGGCCCGTGAAACAGCCCTCCATTAATCATATAGGCCCCACATGGGTTAGCTGGGTTATTTTGGTGAGTTGGTCATTTGGCTGACCAATAAGCATCCTCCAAAATTCTATGACCGTCACAGCCATACTCTTGGGGCGATAAGGTAAGGAAGTGGTTGGGGTGTGGTGTGAGGGAACACAGCTTTGAATCTTAATTACCTCAGCCAACAGCCGAGACATTGACACAGAAGCTCTGGGACGCCTTCACCKGGTGTGGCAAGACCGCAGCTGAGGGAGGCAAACAGAGAGTTGGGTTGAGTTACCTTGTCATCACTTTTCTACCCTCATTTTTTCAGATCTTACTTACACAGCTGAAGAAAATACATATTTTACCAGTGCCGAATAAATCATTATTCCACAAGAACCTCAACATAGCTCATGATGAGCTACTCTGTTCACAATGGATTCTAGGGAATAAGTACACTCGTGAGTAGTGGGCCTATTTCTCACTGGGGGCCTTTTTCTCCAAGAAAAAGTGGTTAATGAACCAGAACGGACAGTTATTACATACATCTGTGTCACTTCAGTGAGGCTCATAATATAGTTAAGTGCAGAGCAAATTCTCTTTAAATGCATGATTTGTTTTTCAATGTGTTTCCATAGCAGTGAATGATAATATTGCCTATGATTCATGATACGCATTGATTTGATTGCTCCTTSGGAATGTGAGTTAATACATCATACTGTGAATCCCAAACATCAAAACAAATCCCAAAACATCTAGGCCTATCTGTCTATAAAATAAAGTGCATAATACTGAATTCTCTCTGTTATTAACCGTGTGCTCTTTTAACAACTGTCATAAAAATACACACAGGACCTCTTTTGAAGTTCTCTGCATAGTGAGGCACACTACGGTTTCATAGCAGTAATGCTTGTTGAATCCTAAGAGGGCTAACTTTAGCATGTAAATTATAAAACCTTTGGAAGGTGATAAGAACAGAAAAACATGCCCAATGTCTTGAATTATAAGCAGGACAAGCATTCACACTCTTTGGATACTGTATGACTCCTAAAGATAGATTCAAATGTTTGTTAAATTAAGTTAACTTAGCCAAGCCAATTCCATTTATTAATAAGGTTTAAAGTCAAATAGAATTAGCCTTAAGAAAAAGACACATGTGTATCAAAGTTTGGGCTGAGAAAGATACAGTGATAAGAGAAGATAAGCACAACACCCTAAGATTGGCACTGAAATGACCATGATCAAATCAAATCTTATTGGTCACATGCGCTGAATAGAACAGGTGTAGACCTTAGTGAAATACTTACTTACGAGCACCTAACCAACAATGCAGTTAAAAAAAAGTAATAAATGAATAAGAAATAAAAGTAACAAGTAATTAAAGAGCAGCAGTAAAATAACAATAGCGAGACTTTACACAAGGGGGGGTACCAGTACAGAGTCAATGTGCGGGGGCACCGGTTTGTTGAGGTGATTTAGGTAATATGTACATGTAGGTAGGGTTATTAAAGTGATGATAACAACAGAGTAGCAGCGGTGTGAAAGAGGGGGGGGTCTGGGTAGCCATTTGATTAGATGTTCAGGAGTCCTATGGCTTGCGGGTAGAAGCTGTTTAGAAGCATCTTGGACCTAAACAGTGCCCTCTGTACTATCCCACCGTAAGTAACCCAAGTTACGTAAAATACAGTTTTGTCATACCATGCATTTATATTGTGGTTTATTTTCCCACATTACATATCTGTATCTAATTAAAGCCTGCTGTTGTGATTGACATCAATTTCCAAGTAGTATATGCAAACTGAATCTGACGTATCCAATGATGGTGAAACCAAATAAATGTTTATCTTCATTATACAGCTTGCCACACAGGCTGCCAAACTACAAACACTGCATATTTGGGCATCAGTTTTGTAAATATTTTCTAAGCGTCAGTCAAGCTCAGATTGCATATTTTGTTCCATGACAATTGGAAAAATCTGTTGAAAAGCAGTAGTACCCCATCTACAGGACACAAAAAGTAATCTTTATCAGAAGACTACCATACACTGTGCATTCTAGTTACTGCCCCTCATATCATTAAGTACTGCGTATAGGCTACTACTGTAAAAATAATCTACTTTATTTGTAAAGCGCTTGTCAACATAGTGCTCAAAGATCCAAATAATAAGCTGCCATCTAAGCTGTTAAAGGTTTCCCCATTCAAAAGGTACTACAATAACATACAGACAGTATACGGACCAGACACAGGGATTATGTCTGTGAAACAGTAAATTGTTGTTAACTACGTATGTATGTGACCCCATGTGAAATGTTTGTACAGGATGCGAAGGGACACATTTTTGTCATAGCACAGACCATGCTGTCCCACACTGCTTACCCATGACTGACTGTGCAGAAGAGCTACTATGAACGTCTGAATGGGATACAGATTTACAATTGTTAGCTTCGCTTCTTGGCACTGCATGCAAACTCCAGCAGGGGCTGAGGACCTTCTATTTATACTCAATCAGCAGTAAGTTTGATAGCGTGAGTGAGTGCAAGAGAGTGTGTGAGAGAGGGACAGAGAGATAAATTAGTTGAACAGGAAGAGGGGAAGATAAAGAGAGGAGGGCAAGATTGTATAAATATTTTCTGGGAAATTCATTCCAAATTCATATGGTAATGTAGGACTTCCAAACAGCCATTAAGTGCTGTTCATAAAAACGTCTGAATGTTCAGTATCAGTACACAATGTAAACAGTCTTCTTTGCCAAATATAATAATCATGCTTGCACAATCTAAAGTCTCTGAACTTCTTAGCAAAATCTGTAAATTGGAATAGCCTGAACAATAATGTGGCCCAAGTTACAATGAAGGAACAGATACGAAAGGACATTCAGAAAAACTCTTCAGAAGTTTCCTGAACAACTAGTTTCGAAATGTGTTAATTTCACTAGCTACAATTAATATATGATCAGTTACACTGATGCCTAATTCATTTATAGCTAGGCCTACACACCTACATAAATAATAGAACAAGATTACCTAGAAATAAAAATACAATTATTGGACCAATAGATAGGTCTATATTACAACCCTATTAAAATACCAAGAGAATATTGATAAACAAGTTTGGGGAGTATTCTGATTACAAGAAAATTACCAGCAAAAATATTGTAATCAGATTACAGATACTTTTGACAAACTAGATGATTATGTTTAAATTCAGAAAGAAAAACACATTATGACACCTTTCAGTTCTCTCAATGATATTCAATTAGACACTGAAAAAAGGCACAAGTTTAAGTATGTTCCACCTGAGCATGTCTGACCACAAGTCAGGGACCACTATGATGACACACCAAATGTGTTTGATGGATCCTTTGTCTTCTTCTAATGCCTTAAGAATAAATTAATCCACAAGTTACTGAAAGTAATCCGATTACGTTACTGAGTTTGGGTAATCCAACATTTACTTCACTGATTACCAGTGGCGTAAAGTACTTAAGTAAACATACTTTAAAGTACTACTTAAGTAGTTTTTGGGGTATCTGTACTTTACTATTTATATTGTTGACAACTTTCACTTTTACTCCACTACATCCCTGAAGAAAATAATGTACTTTTTACTCCAAACATTTTCTCTGCCACCCAAAAGTACTTGTTACAATTTGAATGCTTAGCAGGACAGAAATTGTGAAATTCACACACTTATCAAGGTAACATCCCTGGTCATCCCTAATGCCTCTGATCTGCCTGACTCAATAAACACAAATGCCTAATTTGTAAATTATGTCTGAGTGTTGGAGTGTGCCCCAAGCCATCCATAAATAAATCAAAACAAGACAATTGTGCCATCGGGTTTGCTTAATTTAAGGAATATGAAATGATCATACTTTTACTTTTTATACTTCAGTATTTTTTAGCAATTACATTTTCTTTTGATACTTAAGTATATTTAAAACCAAATACTTTTAGACATTTACTCAAGTAGTATTTTACTGGGTGAATTTCACTTTTACTTGAGTCATTTTCTATTAAGGTATCTTTACTTTTACTAAAGTATGACATTTGGGGACTTTTTCCACAACGGATTACAATTTTGGACAGGTAACTAGTAACAAATGGATTGCGTTCAGAAAGTAACCTTCCCAACCCTGTATAAACAACTGGATAAAGACAAGACACAAGTGACACACCTGCCAGAATTGAGTAAGGCACGTAGGCTAAACTTTAAGATTTCCAGTTAGTGGAAGACACATTTTGAATTAAGAGTTTAAGAGAGCCATTATTAAGTTATCCCCCCTGCATTGTAGGCTATAGCCAATTACAATCAAAACATACTTTATTTAATTCCTTGACAAATGTAATCACACATTTCACTGCCTGTTTTCGAAATGTAGTGTTCCTTTTTAATAGTCTCCTGCCGTCAACATGTAACGTTATTTGAAAAGTTTCACTTTCTTACCTTTGGACGACTTTAGTATTTCAGATAAGAATGACACCACAACTGCAGGTTATGAAGGAAAATGTAGTTCTGTTTCTTCATTGAAGTTCGTTGTCTTTATCACCGTACATTTTTTTTATTCCTTTTTAGACTTGAAACTGTCCGTGCTGCTTTCGTTGCGAATGGCGTTCAGTCACATGCCAGGAAATGTTTGTGGCTGTAAACAATGTTCGTTTGCAACTAAGCAGGACACGCAGTGTTATGGGAGACTGGTAGCTGAACAGTGAGCAGCTAAATAGTTTTTTCGCTCCAACTTCACAGTCTTGTCAATGACAACAAGCCTGGAGTTTATTGAGAAAGTGACCTATTATTGTCAATTTTCCCGGTTGTTGTCATAGCATTACTTTAGGTACACAGGTAAACAAACAAGTCAAAAAGTTGTGCTATTGACTAGCTGTTTGTGGGTCACTTAAAAAAAATGTGTCTTAGAATAACAATTATATAACCCTACCCCTAATCATAATGAATGGTAATAGAATAAGTTATTTACAAGCTGAATTAAAAAGCATGTCTTTATGGAATATATATATATAACATCTGGAGAACAGAAAACATAATTCAATGATTTATTTAATTCAAACCATACAAACATTAGGCCTATTGGTTACTGAGTATTTTCAAGAAGCAGAGAATTTGGAGCAGCTTTATTTCTAGCGATACCGGACACTGGCTGCATTCACACAGGGGCGTATTTATTGTAGAAACCGTTGACCATTTAAAACCAAACAGTGCAAAGGGAAGGAAACGAATACCCGAATTTTCCAATAGAAACTATCGTTTGCGTGTTTTGTTTGGAGTAAACGGTTTCTGTTGCGAAAGGTTTTGCAACAGAATCGGCATGTTTACACACACCCCAGGCAGCCCTTTCGCCTTGATCACGCCGATAGTGTTCTTTCGCCAATTAGTACCCAGTGTCATCTGGCTATGTGGTCAACAACAGTTCAACATTCACCTTCTACTACCATTTCTGTCAAGCAGTCTTCTCATACAGTTACGCGTACGTTCGATAAATCCAAGATATGAGCCACACAGAACGCACTGCAACTGCCTCTGCAACGCAATGCTGCAAGGCAAACGCAGCGTTCCGTTAGAAATGAACTACTTCTGGTGCCCCAAAACGTAGGGTCACAGTCGGTGTGTTTGAAGCGTTTGCCAGGACGTTGAATTGTATTGAATGCGCGTTTGAATTAGGAAAGTTTACTCTCACGACCTCTACAAACTAGATTGGTGAATATAATTATATTTTAAAATACTTTACCGGTTGTCCATGCGGGTGGTCTTTTTGCAGGTAGGACTGTGAGACATCCACAGTAAAGTATAATTAAATAAACGTTTCAAWGCGCTGGTGTAGCGTTACGTATTCTATAATCACTTGAAGCATGCCACAAGATGCAAATACATGCATGATACTTGCCAAGCTCATGCACGCGTTTACATAATTCGGTGCATGCTTCAGGTGATAGAAATCGGAACGCACTACCAGTGCTTTGGTAAATTTATTGGATTATACTTTCATGTGGATATATTGTCTCGCATTCCTAAGGTCAAAAGAACCAACAGCGGTAACAACAGGTAGAGTATGGGTTCCCAAACCCCATTTTGTAAATATATATATATTTTTTTTAAGTGATGTAATCAACAGCCAATGTTTACTTTTTTAATTGGAGCTATGACAGTCTATTACAAATCAGTTGGACAGTACTTTTGACATTATTCAAATCTGAAGGAAGTATGGTTTGAAGTGACTGAAATGCTTTAAAAAGGTATTGGGAAGTTCAGAAGATCATCGGGCAATATGTTCTTCACTCATTGATGCTCTTTTTCCCCCAGTCTGATTTAGTGCATGGTCTTGTRAACTATGTTCTAATGAGTCCTGCTTGTGGCCATTGTAGAGGGAAAGAGAAGACATATAGGTAAGAGTCTTATCTTTCAGTGATGGGTGATAATATTTTGTAACTTAAACGGTTCAAAAGAGCCACATTTGTAGGAAGAAAACAGAAACCGCTCTGTTTATTAGAAACGCATCTAGTGGCTACCGGAGGTTACTGACATAACCATGGTTCTATGTATCAAGCCCAWTTTTTTTTTWAATTGAGTTTCTCTCAGGACCTCATTTTCTAATCTGGCCGTGACCCCTAGTTTGAGTATATTTAAATGTTGTTTTATTTAACATGCTGGCTTGTAGAGGTTGTGAGAGGAAACTTTCCTTATCCAAACACACATTTCTGCCCGACGTAGAATTCCAGATAACCCAATTCTGTACATTTGCCAATAATTGGGCTTTTGACCAATCAGATCAGATCTTTTTGCAATAATTGGACAAAAGATCAGAATTGGGCTGCCTGTGTAAACACAGCCATTGTCTGTGTATCTTCTACATTATGGTTCTTGACACATCCATCCATCTGTGAATGAATAGTACTTCACCTTGGGCCAATGATTGACTTTAGTATGCTGCTGACCAACCTCAGAGTAGATATTCCGTACTACATCACAGGGTTGCTTTTAGCCCTATGGCTATACTGATTTCTTTCAAACATATGTCACTTTCCAGCAGCCAGACAAAACAAAGAAAAACAGGAAAAACATGATGGTGGATGACATGTTATAAACGACACCATCTGAACCCAAACGAAAGACTGATTTACAATCTATCAGTTCTGGGTCAATGGCTTTGTCTTATGATGTGTTATCTTTCAGAATTGTTTTGTTGGATAACGGGCAAACGGAGACTCTTCATTCATCTTGCCCTGAAAATAGGAATAAAAAGGAGTTAGAATTCATTTGGATTCAAAGATTTCTACCTTTTGAACACATTGTATGAGAGAGAAAAATGACTAGGAGCACAACATATAGAAAAGGAAACCATCTTTGCATAGAATTAATAGTCAATTTAATTTATCTGATAAATTCTCCTAATTCTCATGTGTTAAAATCCGTTTTGGTTTGGTTTCCTGTGCGTTACACAGCATTTCTTCTATATCACTTCCATATCTGAATGTCCTGTACATTCAACAGAAAGCTCTTTTGCATGCAATATCTGTCGTATGCTATCCTCACAGAAAAATCTACTCACCATTGGCACATCTTCGAGCCTCTCAAACTTTGAACCTCTGGAAGTAATGAACTTTGTAATCCCAACAGCCAGTAGAAGACCCAGACAGATGCAAAATATGCATAGGACTGCTACAAGACCCGGACTCCTTGATAAGTCATGGCTCCCATCACTTTGTAAAGCTAAAGAATAAATAACAGTGAAAAAGTATAGTTACGCAAATACATGAATCAGTTGTCTTAAAAGTCGTCAACTGAATTGATTAATTCTGTGGCATTTACAAAACATGAAAAATGCTGTTCTCTTGAAAACTGAATTATAATAGAAACTAGGTGCCCAGTGGTAACAGCTTTACCGCCAAGACTCACTGTCTGCAGGGATTCATTTGATGAATTCAATAATAAATTATTTGAATCTGAAACACACACCTGTGCTTGAGCTCATGTTCCCTGTGGTAAAATCGGAGTTTGGTGACAAAGTTGACGAGAAGTTTGAGGATGTGGAGTCATGAGAAGTTGTTCCAGTTAGTGTCTGATTTGTAGAAGTGTCAGCTGTAAAACCTGTAGAGGTGGTGCTGCCATTGGATGGTTGTGATGGAGTCAGTGTCTGAGAGGATTGGGAAGGCTCAGTTGTCGGTGATYATTCCAATGGGACTCCAGTGTTACCAGTAGGAGCTGAATCGGGTGTTTCACTGACTATGGGACTTGTTCTACTGGCTTTTGAGGCAGGGACCACTGTGGTGGTGACAGACAATGTTGGGGTAGTCTTGGTGATAGCCTTCGATGAAGACGAGGTTGGGGCTCCAGTGGACACTGCATTAAAGGAGTGTTATTATTGGATCTTTTCACATTTACAAACTAGGCATGCATACATATATTTATCATATTTAGTTTTGCTCTGTAACTGGGTCATCCCTGATAACAAATCTGTATCGGAGTTCAATGTTTTGAGAATTTTTTTGTTGTTAAACACATTGAGACAAAACCTGGTATGCATTCGGGTAGTCTCTCGTGATAGACTGTTACTGGCCAGCGCACAAGCAACATTTGGTTCTGCACTTGGTGCTGAGATTAGCATTTGAGTAGCACAATTGGGTCGATCTGGGGTGTCAAAAAGAAATGTAATGTGGAAAAGTCTAGCTCCCTTCTGATTTTCTAATGAAGAACAACACTTCACATTTGCATATAATGAAAGTAATATCCCCGTCATTTGCATTGAAGAAGAGACGGAGATATCGAGGACGTAGGTCGGGGGTGCCTTGTAAGGATCCGACGGCGAGTGAGTAATCCGACTCTACCATCAGTCCTATTAGCCAAGTGCAATCATTGGATAATAAAATGGATGAGGTCCGATCAAGACTATCCTACCAACGGGACATTAAATACTGTAATATCTTATGTTTCACTGAGTCATGGCTGAACGACAACATGTATAACATACAGCTGGCTAGGTATACGGTGCATCGGCAAGATAGAACAGCTGCCTCCAGTAAGACAAAGGGTGGCGGTCTGTGTCTATTTGTAAATAACAGGTGTTCCATGAAATCTAGTATTAAGGAGCTCTCAAGGTTTTGCTCGCCTGAGGTAGAGTATCTCATGATAAGCTGTAGACCACACTATTTACCAAGGAATTTTTCAGCAATATTTTTCGTAGCTGTCTATTTACCACCACAAACCGATGCTGGCAATAAGACTGCACTCAACAAGCTGTATAAGTAAACAAGAAAATGCTCATCCAAAGGCGGCACTCCTAGTGGCCCGGGGACTTTGATGCAGGGAAACTTAAATCTGTTTTACCTCATTTCTACCAGCATGTTACATGTGCAACCAGAGGGGAAAAAAACTCTAGACCACCTTTATTCCACTCACAGAGAAGCGACAAAGCTCTCCCTCGCCCTCCATTTGGCAAATCTGACCATAACTCTATCCTCCTGATTCCTGCTTACAAGCGAAAACTAAATTACTATGGCATTGAGGAGTACACCACATCAGTCACTGGCTTCTTCAATAAGTGCATCGGTGACATCGTCCCCACAGTGACCTTATGTACTTACCCCAACCAGAAGCCATGGATTACAGGCAACATCCGCACGGAGCTAAAGGGTAGAGCTGCCGCTTTCAAGGAGCAGGACTCTAACCCGGACGCTTATAAGAAATTTCGTTATGTCCTCCGACGAACCATCAAACAGGCAAAACGTCAATACAAGACTAAGATCGAATTGTACTACACCGGCTCCGACGCTCGTCGGATGTGGCARGGCTTGCAAACTATTACGGACTACAAAGGGAAGCACAGCCGCGAGCTGCCCAGTGACACAAGCCTACCAGACAAGCGAAATTACTTCTATGCTCACTTCAAGGCAAGCAACACTGAAGCATGCATGAGAGCATCAGCTGTTCCAGACGACTGTGTGATCACACTTTCCGTAGCCAATGTGAGTAAGACCTTTAAACAGGTCGACATTCACAAGGCTGCAGGGCCAGACATATTACCAGGACGTGTACTCCGAGCATGCGCTGACCAACTTGCAAGTGTCTTCACTGACATTTTCAACCTGTCCCTGACCGAGTCTGTAATACCAACATGTTTCAAGCAGACCACCATAGTACCTGTGCCCAAGAACACCAAGGTAACCTGCCTAAATTACTATTGACCCATAGCACTCACGTCTGTAGGCTGGTCATGGATCACATCACCACCATTATCCCAGAAACCCTAGACTCACTCGAATTTGCATACCGCCCCAACAGATCGACAGATAATGCAATCTCTATTGCCCTCCACACTGCCCTTTCCTACCTGGACCAAAGGAACACCTATGTGAGAATGCTATTCATTGACTACAGCTCAGCGTTCAACACCATAGTGCCCTCAAAGCTCGTCACTAAGCTAAGGATCCTGAGACTAAACACCTCCCTCTGCAACTAGATCCTGGACTTCCTGACGGGCCGCCCCCCAGGTGGTAAGGGAAGGTAACAACACATCTGCCACGCTGATCRTRAACACGGGGCCCCTCAGGGGTGCATGCTCAGTCCACTCATGTACTTCCTGTTCACCCATGACTGCATGGCCAAGCACAACTCCAACACCATCATTAAGTTTGCAGAAGACACAACAGTGGTAGGCCTGATTACCGACAATGATGAGACAGATTTTAGGGAGGACGTCAGAGACCTGTGGTGCCAGGATAACAACCTCTCTCTCAACATGATCAAGACAAAGGAGATGATTGTGGACTACAGGAAAAGGAGGACCGAGCATGCACCCATTCTCATCGACGGGGCAGTAGTGGAGCAGGTTGAGAGCTTCAAGTTCCTTGGTGTCCACATCACCAACGAACTATCATGGTCAAAACACACCAAGACAGTCGTGAAGAGGGCYCAACAATGCCTATTCCCCCTCAGGAGACCCCCCCACCCCCATTTTTACGCTGCTGCTACTCTCTGTATATTGTCTATGCATAGTCACTTTACCTCTTCCTACGTGTACATATTTCCTCAATTATCTTGACTAGCCTGTGCCCCTGCAACCTTGACTCTGTACCCGGTACCCCCTGTATATAGCCTCGCTACTGTTATTTTATTGTTCCTCTTTAATTATTTATTTTTCAATTTTTGTATTGTTTTTTACTTCAGTTTATTTTAGTAAATACTTTAACACTTATTTTTCTTAACTGCATTGTTGGTTAAGGGCTTGTAAGTAAGCAAAAAATACTTAGTGATTGCCAAAGTTCTGGAGCAGGACTTTAACAGACAACCATCGATTCAACTCATCCCAAACTCATATTTGCTTGGACACACACCACTGGCCCTTTAGTTTTTGCTGCAACTTTCTTCATTAGTGACCTAATGTTCTATGGCGTAAGAAAATCCATTGATTAAATCCAGATATTTTATATAATACTTTTTTGCTGCTTGTATGTGCAATATACAGAAATAAATCTATATCACTTGACTTGAAACCACAATGTCCTGTATTGTGTGAAACACATATTTCCTGGTCATGGTTGTTTTATGGTGTGACCATAACCTCCCTGTTTTGCATAATTTTGCAGGCACAATGAGCTCTCCATACAGTTTAGGTCAATTATTCTCAAAGGGAATAGGTTTTACGAAGAAAATTTTAAATATTGACTTACCTAGAGTGACGGCTACCAAAACAAAAGATAGAAATATAGTGACACTCATTGCTCCCGCCATGTTTCCCTAGAGGTATAGACGTGATAGTCAACTTGACAGCATGCCCACATTAATACATCCTTGAAAGCAGGATGTTGGTGAATGGCCAGGAAGGTCTGCATCTTTTATTCAGTGCATATTCAATGCCTGGAGCTGGCGAGTCACTGTTTGTTTGAACAAGTATGTTTGCTCAATAATGAAATGGTCTGCTGAAGCTAACCACCCTTAGAGCTGAGGGAGTTGAATGGCAGCCTACAGTCGAGGCATTAAAGTGGGATACATTTTTCCACAAAACAATTCATATCCATCAAACACCCATTCACAGGATAACTTTCTTAATGCATATTTAGTTCCGTCACCTATTATTTAATATCTACTGTTTAAAAAAATGTAAAGCCACTTGATTTCCTAAAAATAGAAGTAAAACACACAAAAATAAAGCAGCATTGCATTGTCTGAGAAGATAATCACAGTTAAACTTGAGGACCCTTGAAACATAATTTGCTGTCCCTTCTTACTGATTACATTTATTCTGCCCATCCCACAACAGTGTACGTAGATTAGTAGAACATTGACAAAAGTAAATGATTGAGTAATCAGAGAAACTACTTGCATAGGATTTCACAGGCTTCTCGGGTCCTTCCTGTTGGAAATATACTGGTTTAGTGGATAAGGAAGTTGAACGTTGTCTTAGGATTCTTAGTCAACAGGCGGAGGAATTCCTCACTACACAAGGGTGTTTATGGATTAAATGTTATAATACTGAATCTATAACCCCTGGTTATAGTCTGTGCCACATCGACCCTTTGATCCCTTTCATACAAATTCATATGTAGAAGTGCAATGTATTATGAAGTACGACGACTTCACATATATTTTTTCAATTATGTATTTTCTTCCAAAAATAACAGTACATGTTATTCATGTTTCAAAAGTTAATTACAGCATTTAACTTGAACTTTTTCCATGTGCCTACGCTAATACAAGATCATCAAATTATATGTGTTATGGARGGACTGTGCATAATCTATAGTTTCCATTCTTCAACACATTTGCCATAAATGACCAACTGTAATAAATACATCACATTCCTCCTTTAACTTTTGATTCTGTAAATCCTTTTCAGCGTCGATTTTAGCATGTAAATCTTGGGGGGGGGGAAAAGAGAAGTGGAATGCATGCCAGCAAACCACTACACTACACAACACAACATGAATTGCACAATAACGGTGACAAACGGTGCCCACAAACTGTTAGGGCCTACATAAAGCTGTCCCAACAGCAGAGTCCCAACATCTTACCACTGCTACACCTGGCTATCAGCGGAGCCTTGTCTGGCAGCGAAACAGTTCATTCAGCCGCATTTACTGCCTTTAAAAAAACAGCTGATATTGTTGACTTGCTTAAACAAATGTGGTTTTTAATGGCAATTGAGATGTACAAACTATGGCATAAGGAGACGATAAGAGGCAATCCGTAATTTCGATTTAAGACATTAATGAGCGTTCTAGGACGGATGTAGTCTATATGACTATTTGTTTAGCAGTTTTGAAATGTACAGCGACAGAACTCAGAACATGGGCCGTTCTTACAGTGTTCTCCCTGTACACCAAGTCAGAACCGTAGGATAAATAAATGGGGCATATAAGCAGACAATGAAAGCTCTTACATTATTCGATGATTACATTTCTCTAAAACAGGTTATAGGCTACATGTGCTCCACCAAGTCAGAACAATAGGTGAAATTAAGAGGGGTAAATATATCAAATTATTAGAGTGAGGCACATGGGCTACTAACATCTTACTGCACAACATACACTTTCTTAGCTACAGTATACATATCTCCCTGGCATATTAAATCAGTTGTTTTGAGCACGACACAAATCATGCTTCATTGACAGCATGGCCAATGTTGATTGTTTATCATTTTAATCTTGGAAAAGAGCCCCTTAATCCCAGATTTTGGACCACACAGCCACTATCACTGATTCCTTCCAAACCACTGATTGTTGAATTTGCGATTTCCAAATTGTTGTGTAATATCCAATGGCCGATGAGCACTGATATGTTTTATCTATACTTTCTCTTCATTATTTCTCTTCATATGACAAGGATTAAKAAGGATTTGCCAGTAGATTGTCGACTTGATTCATGATGATGACTGCTAGCTAAGATTTTGAAAGTATGATGTTGACATGATCAGTCCAATCAAAGCTACTGAAGAAATAACGTGATTTGACGTCATTTTATCTGTGGCCAATGACCTTGAGCCTTCTTGGATGGGCACTTCTAATGTAACTCTATGGCAGCACCCAAGGGGCTAGAATTTTTTAGGTCTAACCTAAGACTTGTTGGTGACGTAGTGTCCCCATGAGCGACAGAACACTGAGCCAATCACGGCGCAGTGCTCTGTATTTTCTGTTGGCTTGCCCCAACACCACAGAAAGCACTGAGCTAGGCTGAAACAACTGCATTTTGGCACTGCCTTACTCAAGAAAACAAAAAAGAGACCATGTTGTATTCTTTATTAACTCAACGATATATATATATATATATTACATTTATATTGTTTGCAAACTGATATGTGAAACATATTAATGCCAAAATAACATGCAAATCAGGCAAGCCAAAAATGTGGGGCTTAAAACAGCTGGGGCTCTGAAAGGCGGGTCAAGGGCAAGATTGGTATCTTAACCAGTAGGATACCATTATGTGAATATTACACCAGAAAAGTTCTGCAATACATAAAAATGCACATATAATCATATACACATTTAAATTATACACCCTGCAGTGTGCAAGAGACAACTGTTCCAAGAATGAAACATTGATCTTCAACTCTTTGGAGTTGAGTATTGAGTTCAGTACTAGGGCAATCAGACCTCACCAATCAGCCTATAGTTAGACATAACAAACAAACGGTTACAATCAGACCCTAGGATTCCAAATGTCACAATCTCAGTCAAATCAACCCTCTATATTCTCTGTCATCAGATACAATATAACATATAAGGTGGTATCATTTGTAATGTAGTGAACTTTATGCCATAATCCAGTCCGTGTATTTGTACTGTGGGATTCCAGTTCCATGTTTTACAGCAGCCAGACGGTGGGAGGGATATGATATGTGAACTATATAATGCCAGCATACTTCTAAGTAAAGTTAAACTAAAGTATACGAACGCCCCGACCTCAGTTCTTATAAACATAAGCAATCTAAATAACCGGATGTTACATAATTAAACAACAAACACATTCTACACATCATACAAGACTGTAGTACTTAGCTTATAGAACTCCCAGAACTTGTCTTTGAAATCCTGTGTGCCTTTGGATAGACTGCGTCCCTCCATTACTCCCATGCCTGCAATCAGCAAAGGGGACGGATTGGTGCATTTACTGTGTAAAAGTCTGGGATGTCTACTAAAAGACTTAACAGTACATAGTAAGTATAACAATGGAACACATACAGATGACATCCTATCACCATAGTATGCCATTTGTCATAAAGCCAAGGTAACCTTTGACTGAATCTTTAATGTCTAGTTTTGACGTACACAAACCCTTTTCTTACCTCACTAGTGTCTTGATGGAATTGAACTTTGACTCCACACACACACTTAAGGTAAACATGCACAAGGCGTTTTCACATTCAGTGCCAGGTTTCCCGATAGCGATGGAACTTATGCTTATGAGTGTTTTAAGGAGTCATCTTCCCTACAATGGCCGAAGATGTAACATGCGTTTCCCAAAACACCAGTCTCTAAGCTTTCTCAATTCCAATCTTACCTTAACATTATAATTATTTCACAATAATAACATCAGCTCCTAGAGAGATTCCTTACAAAACAGTTTACCAGAAGTTGTTTCTGGTGAACATGAGTTCCAAGACCAGTAACAGTTGATGACCAATCATGGGGATTAGAAAAATGGAAACCACGCTATCTAGCTAGCTACCTACAAAAGTTGTCCGGTGAGTGTCTAACTTATTAATTAAACATGCTAATAAACTTGAACATTGTATTAGCTAAATAATGCCTAGTTAGCAATGTCATGTTTTATGAGAGAGTGAAACATTTTGTTGATACCAATTTCAATCTGTCAGTGCCACTGACTGGCTAGCGCTTAGCTAGCTAATGTTAGCAATCATATTTTTGCACAACACCCTTGAAATATATTTGCGGTGTACTCCCTCATAACACTTTTTTTTGAGTGATAAATTAGTTTATCGTCTTCAACATTGATGAGGTAAGCAAATGCATGTATAATTCTTATAAATGTAGCCCATACATTAATTCTTGTTAACAATTAGATCTTTCATGTATTTAAACTAGTAGCTAGCACATTTTGATCATGTGTTGTTCCTTCCTTCCTCCATCTCTTTTTAGAATCAAATCAGTTACAAGGCAAACATACAGATTGAGGCCTCCAATCTAACTGAGGACAAAGAAATATGTATGCATGGATTTAAAATGTAAGTTTAATAAAAAAAATGCTTGGTTGTTTGGATGACCCAATTGCTGGGTTGCAAGAATTGGGTCAATAGTTTGGTTGTTTTCTGTAAAAACAGCAAGGTTGGGTTGTTGGTGCTGGGTTATTAAGGTTGTGTTATGGATATTTAACCCAGCCAATGGGTTAATTCTCCCGCCACCAGCGCGTGAAGTCCACCAGAATGTGAGCAAGTGTGAAGATGTGGCAACTTTCTATTTTTGTATTTATTTTTTAATAATCCATCTATCACCCCCCCTCTTTGGAGGACACATGTTTTTTTATTTTTTTTACAGCTTTTCTGCTACATATACATACATTTTACATATACATTTTGCATACACATTTTACATACATGGTACTTTTATATACAGCAATCACATAACAATAATACATTACTGAACATAAGCTCCTTCATCTCACCCCTCAGCCACTCTCAGCCCATTCCACCCATCACCACAGACCACCCTCGCTTGGTTTCCATGTGCCATATATTTTTCAATTGTGCTGTAATGTTTTACATACATACATACATTTTGAACCTTCCAAATCGTATAGTAGCCATAGATGAAAGATGAAAACCTTTCCTATGAGTATTATTTATTGACTGACTATTGCTTTCCAAATCGCACAACACTGCTAATCAAATCAAATCAAATTTTATTTGTCACATACACATGGTTAGCAGATGTTAATGCGAGCGTAGCGAAATGCTTGTGCTTCTAGTTCTGACAATGCAGTAATAACCAACGAGTAATCTAACCTAACAATTCCACAACTACTACCTTATACACACAAGTGTAAAGGGATAAAGAATATGTACATAAAGATATAGAGAGTGATGGTTGGTACAGAACGGCATAGGCAAGATGCAGTAGATGGTATAGAGTACGTTATATACATATGAGATGAGTAATGTAGGGTATTAAACATAAAGTGGCATAGTTTAAGTGGTAGTGGATACATGTATCATAAAGATGGCAAGATGCACTAGAGTGATATAGAGACAGTATACACATATGAGATGGGTAATGTAGGTATGTAAACATTTTATTAGTGGCATTGTTAAAGTGGCTAGTGATACATTTTTACATATTCCATCAATTCCATTATTTTAAAGTGGCTGGAGTTGAGTCAGTATGTTGGCAGCGGCCACTCAATGTTAGTGGTGGCTGTTTAACAGTCTGATGGCCTTGAGATAGAAGCTGTTTTTCAGTCTCTCGGTCCCTGCTTTTGATCACCTGTACTGACCGTCGCGCCTTCTGGAGAGATAGCGGGGTGAACAGGCAGTGGCTTGTGGTTGTTGTCCCTTGATTGATTCTTTATGGCCTTCCTGCTGGTACATCGGTGGGTAGGTGTCCCTGGAAGGGCAGTAGTCTTGCCCCTGGTGATCGCGTTTCGCAACCTCCACTACCCTCTGGAGAGCCTTACGGTTAGAATGGCGGATCAGCTTGCCCCGTACCCAGCGGTGATTACAGCCCGACACCGGACTGCTCTCCGATCGTGATGCATCCTGTTAGAAGTTGTGACTGCTTTTGGTGACAGCGGAATTTCTCAGCCTCCTTGAGCTTGAAGAGGCTGCTGCGCCCTTTCTTCACACCGCTGTCTGTGTGGAGTGGACCAACTTCAGTATTGGTCCGTGATGTGGAATTTCGTTTTTTTCTTGTTACACCGAGGAACTTAAACTTTCCACCTTCTCCACTACCTGACCCGTCGATAGTGGGATAGGGGGTGCTCCCTCTGCTGTTGGTCTGGAAGTCCACATCATCTCCTTTGTTTGTTGACGTGAGTGTAGGTCTATTTTCCGGACACCACCTCCGAGGGCCCCACCTCCTCGCCTAGTAGGCCGTGCTCAGTCGTTGTTGGTTGATACAAAGCCTACCACTGTTAGTGTCTATCGCAAACTTATAATGTTGATTGAGTTTAGCTTGCCATGCCATGCAGTGGGTTAAACAGGGAGTAACAGAGTGGTAGCAGCACCCCTGTGGGCCCCGTGTTGAGGATCAGCGGGGTGTGAGATTTGTTACCCCTACCACCTGGGGGGCGGCCCGTCAGGAATCCAGGACCTCTAGTGCACAGGCGGGTGTGAGACCCAGGTATAGCTTCTTAGGAGGAGTTTGGAGGATAACTATGGTGTGAAATCGTCTGAGCCTGTAATCGAATGAACGCATCTCACCATGGGTATCCTTCTTGTCAGATGGGATAGGGCAGGTGCAGGTGGTTGCGATTGCGTCGTCTGTGGACCTTTATGGTCGGTAAGCACAATTTGAGAGTGGGGTCTAGGTGTCCGGTAGGTGAACGGTGATATAAGGGTCCTTGACGTAGTTCTCTAAAGCACTCATTGATGATCGGAAGTGAGTGCTACGGGCGGTTAGTCGTTTTAGGTCACGTTCCTTAGCTTCTTGGGGAACAGGAACAAGGGTGGCCCTCTGAAGCATGGTGGGAACAGCGAACTGGATAAGGATTGATTGAATAATTCCGTAAACACACCCAGCAGCTGTCGCGGCATTGCTCTGAGGACCGCGGGCTGGGAATGCGCGTTGGGCTGCAGCCTTGCGAGGGTTAACACGTTTAAATGTTTTACTCACCTCGGCTGCAGTGAAGTAGAGCCCGCATGTTTTGGTAGCGGGCCGTGTCAGTGGCACTGTATTGTCCTCAAAGCGAGCAAAAAAGTTATTTAGTCCGTCTGGGAGCAAGACATCCTGGTCTGCGACGGGGCTGGTTTTCTTTTTGTAATCCGTGATTGACTGTAGACCCTGCCACATACRTCTTGTGTCTGAGCTGTTGAATTGCGACTCTACTTTGTCTCTATACTGGCATTTAGCTTGTTTGATTGCCTTGCGGAGGGAATAGCTACACTGTTTGTATTCGGTCATGTTTCCGGTCACCTTGCCCTGGTTGAAAGCAGTGGTTCGCGCTTTCAGTTTCACGCGAATGCTGCCGTCAATTCACGATTTCTGGTTTGGGAATGTTTTAATCGTTGCTGTGGGTATTACGTCGCAGATGCACTTTCTAATGAACTCGCTCACCGAATCAGCGTATTCGTCAATGTTGTTGTTGGARGCAATGCGGAACATATCCCAATCCACGTGATCGAAGCAGTCTTGAAGCGTGGAATCAGATTGGTCGGACCAGCGTTGAACAGACCTGAGCGCMGGAGCTTCTTGTTTTAGTTTCTGTTTGWAGGCTGGAAGCAACAAAATGGAGTCGTGGTCAGCTTTTCCGAAAGGAGGGCGGGGGAGGGCCTTATATGCGTCGCGGAAGTTAGAATAACAATGATCCAGGGTTTTACCAGCCCTGGCAGCACAATCGATATGCTGATAGAATTTAGGGAGTTTTGTTTTCAGATTAGCCTTGTTAAAATCCCCAGCTACGATGAATGCAGCCTCAGGGTGTGTGCTATTTGTAAGGTTCATTTTAAGTGAATGTTGTGATGTTTTATCCATTCCTGAACCTGTGACCAGAAACAAGCTACATAGAGGCAATACCCTAATAAATTATGTAGTGATTCTGTCTCTTCATAGCAAAATCTACAGAGCTGAGATTGTTGTATGTAGCATTCTGTTGGTGGCAAGAATTTTGTATAATAATTTCAATTGAAAAACTCGAAGTGTTGAATCAAGTGTTGTTTTTTTGTATCAGTTCATAAAACCATGTGCCATGGAATCGGTACATCATTTATTTTGCAATCTGTATGGCGCAGCTGTCAACACTTTTGTCCTCAAATGAAACTGGTATATTTTTCTATTTATGCCAATTATTTTCAGACAATTTGTATCTTTAAAAAATGGCAGACAAACAAGTTCCCTACCTTCTTCCTCTTCCACTTGCCTCCTCCATTTTTGTGGTAATGCTGCAATCAGTTGGTTATAAGTTTGGATTTAGCAGACGTTCCCATTTATTTCCGTTAGCTGCATGTTCTATTCATAATATCATTAATAAATATACAATTTTTTTTTGAAATCCAGAAAGAATGCTTTTTTTATTAATCAGTATATTTGCGCTTAACCATAATATTTGTTATGTATTTTCTGGAGGGGAAAAAATGATTTGTAACCAGCTTTGTATGGCTTGTTTAAAAAAGGGTGATAATTTAAACAAAATGTAAGTTTCAATTCATCAGAAATGGGAAGTTGTAATCTGTATAAAGGAAAAAAGGCAATTTTTGAACAAAGGATGTGTCACACCCTGATCTGTTTCACCTATCTTGTGCTTGTCTCCATCCCCCACCAGGTTTCTCCAATTTGTTCCCACTATCCCTTGTGTATTTATACCGGTGGTTTCCGGTTGTCTGTGCCAGTTTGTCTTGTCAAGCATACCAGCGTGTTTTTCTGTACTCCTGTTTTCTAGTCCTTCCGGTTCCGACCTTTTCTGCCTGCCCTGACCCCGCCTGCCGTCCTGTACCTATCCGACTCTGACCTGGTTTACGAACTTATGCCTGTCCTCGACCTGCCTCTTGTCTATTAATGAATATCAGAGACTCAAATCATCTGCCCTTTGTGTCTGCATTTGGGTCTCGTCCTGTGTCATTCATTATAGGATGAGCCTTTCTTATAATCTACTGGAGAACCATTTTGGGTTTAAGTATAACTTATGTATGAGTGAAGCTTTTAGTGAGAAGTTTAAAGCTTTAACATTTATTAATTGTAGCCCCCCCAAACTGATATACATTATATACAGTTGAAGTCGGAAATTTACATACACCTTAGCCAAATACATTTGAACTCAGTTTTTCACAATTCCTGACATTTAATCCTAGTCAAAATTCCCCGATTTAGGTCAGTTAGGATCACCACTTTATTTTAAGAATGTGAAATGTCAGAATAATAGGAGAGAGAATGATTTATTTCAGCTTTTATTTCTTCCATCACATTCCCAGTGGGTCAGAAGTTTACATACACTCTCAATTAGTATTTGGTATCATTGCCTTTAAATTGTTTAATTGGCTCATTCCTCCTGACAGAGCTGGTGTAACTGAGTCAGGTTTGTAGGCCTCCTTGCTCGCACACACTTTTTCAGTTCTGCCTACAAATTTTCTATAGGATTGAGGTCAGGGCTTTGTGATGGCTACTCCAATACCTTGACTTTGTTGTCCTTAAGCCATTTTGCCACAACTTTGGAAGTATGCTTGGGGTCATTGTCCATTTGGAAGACCCATTTGCGACCAAGCTTTAACTTCCTGACTGATGTCTTGAGATGTTGCTTCAATATATCCACATAATTTTAATTCCTCATGATGCCATCTATTTTGTGAAGTGCACCAGTCCCTCCTGCAGCAAAACACCCCCAAACATAACGATGGTCATTATGGCCCAACAGTTCTGTTTTTGTTTCATCAGACCGGAGGACATTTCTCCAAAAAGTACGATCTTTGTCCCCATGTGCAGTTGCAAACTGTAGTCAGGCTTTTTTATGGCGGTTTTGGAGCAGTGGCTTCTTCCTTGCTGAGCGGCCTTTCGGGTTATGTCGATATAGGACTCGTTACTGTGGATATAGATATTTTTGTGCCTGTTTCCTCCAGCATCTTCACAAGGTCCTTTGCTGCTGTTCTGGGATTGATTTGCACTTTTTGCACCAAAGTACGTTCATCTCTAGGAGACAGAACGCATCTCCTTCCTGAGCGGTATGACGGCTGCGTGGTCCCATGGTGTTTATACTTGCGTACTATTGTTTGTACAGATGAACGTGGTACCTTCAGGCGTTTGGAAATTGCTCCCAAGAATGAACCAGACTTGTGGAGGTCTACAATTTTGTTTCTGAGGTCTTGGCTGATTTCATTTGATTTTCCCATGATGTCAAGCAAAGAGGCACTGGGTTTGAAGGTAGGCCTGCACAAAATAGATGTCCTAACCGACTTGCCAAAACTATAGTTTGTTAACAAGAAATTTGTGGAGTGATTCTAAAACGAGTTTTAATGACTTCAACCTAAGTGTATGTAAACTTCTGACTTCAACTGTAAATAGGCATGTTTCATTTTGTCTGGCTTAGCATTCCAAATAAAATGAAACCTTTTTTTCTCATATGATTTAAAAAAGTAAATGTGATGTTTCCATAAATAAACAAGTATTTACCTCTCCATGGTTGCAGAATCTTGTCTATTTTTGCAAACTTTCTATTGAAATTGATTGTGGTAAGTTCATTTAATTTTTTGAGCTATGCATACTAAGTATGTCTACTTCACCATCCGCCCATTTTATTGGTAAACTACAAGGTAGTGTAAACAATGTCTTTTAATGATCCAATACGTAATATGGTACACTTGTCATAATTGGGTTTTAGTCCAGAGAGGCTAGAAAAGTGATCAAGATGTTCAATAAGAATGCGCAGGGATCCAGATTACAGACCTTAGATCCAACAAGAACATCTAACGGTTAGAAATCCAGGGGATAAAAACAAAAGTGTCAATTTATGCTGATGACTCAAGTTTTTTCTTATTTAATAGCTAGCATTTGATTGGCCATAATAAATAGATATGGAGACAGACAGCCTTGTTTGACTCCTCTTAAAAGCTCAATACGTTCTGAGAAGTAACCATTATTTACTATTTTACACCTGGGGTTGCTGTACATAACTTTAACCCATTGTATCAGAGATTCACCCAAATTAAAGTAATCCAGGCATTTATATAGAAATTAGAGTCGTACTTTATCAAACACCTTTTCAAAATCTGCTATGAAGTCCAGGCCTGGTATCTTTTGATGTTAAATAATGTTCCATTTTTTTCAAGTAATTGTTGTATATTATCTACAATATATCTTCCATGTAAAACAATATCTAGTAAAACCTTTTTATATTTTATGTGCTATGCATTTCGTCAGGATTTCCGCATCACAACATTGAAGTGTAAGAAGCCTTAAATGGATTAGATCTGTATACCTACCACCAGGCTCCTGTTTTAGTAGTATTTAAATCAGACCTTCTTGTTGAGTACCTGAAAGTCTACCACTTTTATAGGAGTAATTAAAACATGCTAATAATGGATCTTTGAGTACATCAAAGGTCTGATATACCTCTACTGGTATACCATCGAGCCCTGGTGTTTTTCCAGACTGAAAAGATTGAATTGCCTCAAAGTTCCTCCTCTGTAAATTGGCCTTCACACAGATCGTTCTGTAAATGTGTTAATTTTACATGTATTATTAGGAAGGAATCCATACAGTTAACATCCTTCAGTGGAAATGAAGGAGACTGAAAATAAAACATACATACTTCAACTATTTCGCATCCTCTTTCAAAATATAATTTGATGAATCATGGATGACTCCATCATTTGTAAGGAGTTTATGTAAATTATTTTTGGCAGCATTTCTATGTTGAAGATTCAAGAAATATTGTGAATTTTTCACAATTTTCCATCAAATTCGCTTTATTTTTGTAATAAATTACACTTCATCGTTCTTGAATAAGTATCTCCAATTCATTTTGTATTTCTTCTAACCTATTTTGTGCCTCTATAGTATGTGGCAATTTGCAAGTCTTCTAGTTATAGTGCGACTGAGTGGAAAATGGATGATGTTATTTCGAAGGACTAAGGCTGTTTTGGCTAACTGAAAACTGTGAAAACGGTAAATAACAAACATTCCGAATTAAACATTTGATGGTCATGCAGGTTAAATAGGTTGTCCTATCATAATTAGGTAGCTAGCTAATGTTAGCTTGAGCGTTAGCTAATGACCGTTAGCTAGCTAGCCCTTTTCTGTGCTAATATCTCTGGCTGTGGTAACGTTAGAGGCCAGTGTTGTTGCGGAATATTGCTAAATGTATTGTAATGAAACAGTCAGGGAGCAGGTCTCGAACCCTCGACCTTCTAGCCCGAAGTCCGGCGCGCTATCGACTGTGCCGCAAAAGCATGCTCGTGCGGCAGAGTCGATTTCCGCGCTTATAAACCCAGGGTCGTTACACTACTCCCTCCTTTCAAAGAGCGCGTCCTCGCGCTAGCTTGCGACTCTACGTCTTACAGGAACGCGCTCACCGGCCAAGCACACGCACTGTCGTGGATGCGAGGTCCGATCACTTCTGACACCAGTGTAATGAAACAGTCAGGGAGCAGGTCTCGAACCCTCGACCTTCTAGCCCGAAGTCCGGCGCGCTATCGACTGTGCCGCAAAAGCATGCTCGTGCGGCAGAGTCGATTTCCGCGCTTATAAACCCAGGGTCGTTACACTATGTTTTTTTGGTAGCTAACTATGCCAGTGTCTATTTGTAGGTAGCTAGAGTCAAATAGTTAGCTACCTTAGCTAGCTATTGTAAGTCTGACATTTCTTCTGGACTGTCTCGGACACTGTTTCACTCGTAATTTAGTTAACGTTAGCTAAATTAGCTTGCTAGCTAAATTAGCATAGTTAGAGATTACATAATCTCCATCTGGGTTAATTTAACCAAGCTATTCTGCAGCCTTATCTCATGCTTGCATGGTGATTGATTGAGTTAGCTAGCGTTACTGTACTGGTTTTCAATGGTTTCTAACAGTGAAGTTTAGTCGGACTTGAGAAGTTGAGGAGGATGGATGCCAATTCTGTTAGCAGGCTAACGTTTACCTTAAATGTGATGTTAGAAACAGCTATCTAGCTGTACTAACTGGGCTACATTTCTTAATTTATGTACTTAAATGAGTGGAACCTGGCCTTTTGATTCCATAGTTTGAGGGTAAGAAAAACAGAGAAATTCCTTTTTGAGAGTGGGGACAGAGTTTTGGGGGGAAAAAAAACAGATTTTCATTGACCCGGTATAAAACAGCATCTACGTCTTCCACATTGTCAACGATAAACAATAGTGCAACCCTAATGGAAACTTGAAGACTTTAACTTCACCATAGCATCTTCGAACCATGCAGCCAATTTGGGACTAGATACATTACATGCACAGCTACCATAGATAGTCTGGCCTTCATTTTACCATACTTGCTTTTTTGGTCATTTGCACAGATATTCTGTCACAGTGACCAACCTGACACACATCACAGGCTGGGAGCAGCTCATGGGCACTTAGGGGTTGTTGTGGTTTGTTCCTTGTCAGTCATTGGCTTATTGGTTAAATCAGCAATCAGACAATATCTTTAAGTAAATCAATCAAACCTTTATTAATACAATTGCAGACAGAAGTTGACAACGGAAACATAGCACGCATGTTTCCGAGTAAGTTCTGCAAAATAAAATGGGTCCAAGTTGCTTTAATATGCTTGCAGTCAACCCCTAGGGATGTAACTTCCTACGTCAACACCTTCTACTCATGAGACCAAGCCCATGCATATACAGTTATACAAACTTGCAGGAGAGAACAATAGTTGTAGCTGGTTACCCTCTGGCTGCTGGATCACTCCCTGCAGATTTCCCCGCAGGCAGCTAGAGGTTTGAACCGATAACCCGCCAGTTATTGGTCTCCCTTTCTAACCTCAAAGCTACTGCCGCCACTATTACTTTTGCTCTTTCCTCACTCCTTTGCTCAACCTTTCTTATCAGCCCTTCCCTCCTCAAAGTATGTAGTTTATTGTGGAAATATGGGTGAAACTATCCCTTAAAATCTCCCCCCTAGCGGTTAAGTGTAGCGGTTAAAGTTAGCAAGGTGGAAAAATCAGCTGTTCTGCCCTTGAGAAAAGCAGTTAACCCCCAACAACTGCTCCACAGATGCCGGAAGACGTGGATGTCGATAAAGGCAGCCCTCCACTCCTCTGATTCAAAGGGGTTGGGTTAAATGTGGAAGACACATTTTGGTTGAATGCATTCAGTTGTGCAACTGACTAGGATCCCCTTTCTATTTTGCAGCGGATGAGATAGACCAGGATACGCTATTGCTTTTGGATGACTCCATTATAGCCTGATTCATAGTGCTGGGTAGTATACCGGGGCGGCAGGTAGCCTAGTGGTTAGAGCGTTGGACTAGTAACCGAAAGTTTGCAAGATCGAATCCCTGAGCTGACAAGGTAAAAATCTGTCGTTCTGCCACTGAACAAGGCAGTTAACCCACTGTTCCTAGGCTGTCATTGAAAATAAGAATTTGTTCTTAACTGACTTGCCTAGTTAAATAAAGGTTAAAAAAATACCATATATTTTACGATATACCGGTATTGATGCACAGACCGGTTTGAGTTTTTGCTTTATGTTCTATAACGGTATTTCAATGTTTGGTTTGTTAAATGTGATACGCCGTGTGTAACATACATTTTTATAGTTTACTTTGCTACTTGAGTCATCTCTCTCCACTCTCCCCATGCAGCTAGTTTGTCTTTTCTCAGCAAGTTGGGACTAAATGTTGTTAGCCGCTAATGCTAATCCTATGGTCACCTAGGAAACACTTATCAACACTTTGGTTTCAAAATAATAATTTTTAACACTTTGGTTTAATACGGTGAAATTACATGTGGGCCAATCGCCCAACCCTAAGCCTGAAATTAAAGAACATCAGACTTACACAGATCGTTGTTTTACACTTTCCAAACTCAATAGCAACAGATACAGGAACTCTTTTATCCCACAGGCCATAAACTTTCTGAATCTGCACATGAAATGAAATGTCTATTTATTGCTGCACTGTTGCACAATGTTTGCTCCTTTTTACCGATCTTATATCGGTTGTATGGTTTTCACCGTTTTTAATTGTTGAACCCTGACTGCACAACAAATTTCCCAATTGGGACAATAAAAATAACTTCAACTTAACACCACACTTTTTTATACACAAAAGGAGGTCCTCAGGACACATACATTAATACATAGGACTGTGGACACACCAGGCTTGAGCAGTAGCCGGGTCTTGCTAGGTATATGTTGAAAGATTGGTTGTGTATTTTGAAAACTGATTGTTAAAAATAATTGAGTACTTTGTGCTCACAACAGGGTCAAATGTGAGAGGGCAGCCCAGATGACCGAGTGGGTGAAGAACAACATCTAGCCGACAAACCAAGTTGCAGAGTACATGAAGGAGACCTCAATCCAGAGGGCTCAGTGGACCAGACAGAATGGGGCCAAGACAGTCTAGATAGTCTGAGAGTATCCCACTATGCTGGATACTCCAGGCATGGTGGGTTACATTTTTACAAAAACATTAGACTTGAATTTAATTGTTTTCTGTGATTAACAAGCCTGGCTGATGGGACACAGCGCAGGGAGAGCTATAACCTCACTTGTCTGGAAAGGAAGCTGTTTGTTAATGCAATATTCACTCATAAATTGTGAGACAGGGTTTGATTGGTTCTCTCAAGTGTTTTTTTCCCTCAGGGGTTGAGACATCTCAGACCTCTCATTGTTTGAATTTGAAAATCCAAACATTATAATAGAAGGGGGTGGCGCTCGGAGCCTGAGTGTGGGTGTTTGAGTGAGAAAGACAGAGGAGAGCCAACCAGTAAGCACAGCCCCCTTCATTATGCCGACAACATCAAAGAGCCATTCCAGAATGAGGTTAGGGGGACTTCGAGAGTTAGGTGTTAGCCAAAATAACGATTAACTGCAATAGAAAAGTAATTGTTTGTCTACTTTACTTCAGATTGCGCATGACTTCTCCATTTTACACCCAGACTGCTTGGGGAAACTCACTGAGAATTGGATCCCGGTCTTCAAGGACAAAAAACTTTGCCTCGCCAGCCGAGAGAACAAGGCCCAAGATCTTGTCTAGGAAGTGCAGGTATAGCTTGAAGTCACCCTGCTGGTGGTGCCTCAGACGATGATTCATTTTTAGTCTGAAACAATCAAGTTATTCCCTAAACATTCTTCTCTCCAGATACACAAGGTGACATCGCTTTAAGACTTCTGTCAGTAGTCCTCTCAACACCAGTGTACAAGATTGTCAGGAAGACATTCCAACCGAGATTCCAAAAGACCAGAAAGTCAAAGTCCTTCATTGACTTGCAGCCTGTACATTTAAATAGTGGATAGGCATGGGGAGATTGATAGGGAAATTAGATGATACCATTTGTAAACCTTGAATGAAAAGACCAGCATTCCAAAATATGTTATGCATAACTGCACACTTCAATACATTGTTGTGTAAATGAACCTATGAGCCTCAGCCCCAAATGAATGGGAGATGTAGGCATCAACCAGGGATTGGGTGTTTATATTGATGTGTAAATGGCTAAAACAAAAATATAAACGCAACAGCAACCATTTCAAAGATTTTACAGTTACAGTTCATATAAGGAAATCAGTCAATTAAAATAAATGCATTTGTCCCTAATCTATGGATTTCACATGACTGGAAATACAGATATGCATCTGTTGGTCACAGATTACTGAGGTAGGGGTGTGGATCAGAAAACAAGTCAGTATTTGGTGTGACGACCATTTGCCTCATGCAGCGAGATATCTTCACATAGAGTTGATCAGGCTGTTGATTGTGGCCTGTGGAATGTTTTGATGAGGCTGTTGTTTGTGGCCTGTGGAATGTTGTCACATTCCTCTTTTAATGGCTGTGTGAAGTTGCTGGATATTGGCAGGAATTGGAATACGCTGTCGTACACGTCGATCCAGAGCATCCCAAACATGCTCAATGGGTGACATGTCTGGTGAGTATGCAGGCCGTGGAAGAACTGGGACATGTTCAGCTTCCAGGAATTGTGTACAGATCCTTGCGACATGGGGCCATGCATTATCATGCTGAAACATGAGGTGATGGCGGCGGATAAAGGGCACAACAATGGGTCTCAGGATCTCGTCACGGTATCTCTGTACATTCAAATTGCCATCGATAAAATGCAATTGTGTTCGTTGTCCGTAGCTTGCCTGAGCACACTTATCCTGCGTGCCAGTGGCCATTGAAGGGGAGCATTTGCCCACTGAAGTTGGCTACGAAGTCGATATGCAGTCAGGTCAAGACCCTGGTGAGGACAACGAGCATGCAGATGAGCTTCCCTAAGACGGTTTCTGACAGTTTGAGCAGAAATTCTTCGGTTATGCAAACCCACAGTTTCTGGATAAGTATCTTGTCTTGTATGTAGTGCGACAAGTGACAGGAATAAGTGTTTGTGTTCCTGTGAATTAATAGATCAATCGATGGATGAGCCATGAGTGTCTCCCTGATTCAGACGGGTTGGGTTCAATGCAGAAGACACATTTTGGTTGAATGCATTGAGTTGTGCAACTGATAAAATATCCCCTTTCCTTTCATATTGCAATACTAATATGCTCTTAACACTAGAACTGCTAAAGCAGTCATTTTGACTGCTCATGAATTGAATGTTTTTATTGCTCTGTCATTTTTAAAGTCATCACCCCCTCCGTCCTTAACTTTTCCTAAATAAGTCTATGACACACTGCCATTGTTCCAATCTTAATATAACAAACTGGAGTTATAACCAGTTTAATGAGGGTAATTTTTTTATGGTTTTCACATCTTTCTCCTGACAGTAGGGCCTGCTCCACTCCTTTTCGCAACAGTGGAATGTGCTGTGCCCAGTTGATAATCACCTCAATAATTGCCTTGAAACTGAACCTGAACCAAAACTAATTTTACACATATAACAGATTAAATAAAAAGTAAAGTATGATGGGGAGAATGGATGAGTTGATGAGCGAGGGGGAGCAAACAATGCATAATTATGTAATCACCAATTGTGAATGAAGAAAGGGGCGTGCCTAGGGCTGTGGTTGTCACGAAATTTTGTCAGACGGTGATTGTCAACCAAATACAGTAACTGTCGGACTCACAGTAATTTACCATTAATTAACATAAACACATTTAGCATCGCCTGGCTTCCACACACGCTACAAGCCACTGATGCAGACCTTTGGAACATCTACATTTTAAAAAGTCTAATAGATCCATGTAATATAGCCTACACCTTCCCAATAAATCCATTATTTATTTTAGACCGGTCTAAAGAAGCATGATATGAGGAAAATATATTCTATTTCAGAAGAACAGAATAGCATACTCTGTTGTCCTTATGTTAGGTCCTGATCTGGCTTTGCCAAATGGCTGTGGGCTACATTAGTTAATTTAGCAGACAAGCTTTGCTTAGAAACCCATGGCATTATTTTATAGTATTTTATAGTATGAAGAATATAGTATAAATATTTTCTCCAAAGGATTTGAGGGAGTGCGCACATACAGCTATTCTGTGTTGAGAGGTTAACAAATAAATAGCTAATCCTATTTGCTTAATTTAGAGTTATTCATGGAACTTTAGTTGTTCTACAAACCTTGGGCTATATGTTTTGATTTTTAATACATTGTAAGGCTGTATGATGCGACTGTAATGACGATTTGAAAAACGTCGCTTGAAAGGCATGAGCTCAGCTTTGTTTTTTTCCCAGGCTGTACACACTTCATTAGTCTCTCATTCACAATTTGACAAGCACTTGATAATGCCTCGAATTTCCCGACTGCATCCCTTTTGTCACTGTAATGCACCCTAAACAAAATCCATGCCTTTTGTGGCCAGTGGCCGTTGTGCTCCTGGCCCGGATTGCTGCGTTATGCCCTTCTCCCTGAGTGCTGCCTCTCACTCACATGGCTCTCCATCATGTGATCGGGTCTTTCTCACAGACTACAAGTGAAGACTATGCGCGTCCTTATCCAATACCTAGGTGGATATTGAAGATATTGGAAGAACTGTCCACATTTACTTTCGACAGCCAACAAGATGAGTAGGCCTAACAAACAGCAGAAGCACTAGCCTATGTCAATCTACGATCCCCCATTGTACAAAAGTCGACCTATTCTGTACGAGAAATAAATATTCCAAACAGTCTGGGACAGTTGTGGGATGCAATAGATCCCAAATTAATACAACCACTAGCATTAAACTTTTTTACGCAATGTGGCTGACGCAACAGATCAGAACATTTGGCTTAAAATGTTGCTAAACTATTTCTTCAAATTATAAGTGCAGCAATGCGCACATGGCAGTAGGCTATAAGCGCAAATGTTCCATTAGCAGGAAAACACCATTATCAAAAGTGACAGGAAATGCAATTATGCATGTAATGCTTTTATTATAAAAGGTACATTTTTATGGTGAGAATTATCTTTTCCAAACTTGAAACTAATGCGCTACTTATGTATGCCAGTTAGGCTCTAAACCCGGTGTAAAGTGGATTAATGTGCTTAATTTTAAGAAGTTATTTTGCAACTTTAGTTGTGATACAAACCTTATCAAAACATATAGGCCTATGGGCTAGGCTACATAAGGTGTGCGACTGATTCTTTTAAGGAAAAGCAAATTTTTTGTCCATTAAAATAACAGAAATACAGTGTAGGCATTGTTAATGTTGTAAATTACTATTGTAGGTGGAAACGGCAGATTTTTTATGGAATATCTACATAGGCGTACAGAGGCCCATTATCAGCAACCATCACTCCTGTGTTCCAATGGCACGTTGTGTTAGCTAATCCAAGTTTATCATTTTAAAAGGCTAATTGATCATTAGAAAATCCATTTTCAATTATGTTAGCACAGCTGAAAACTGTTGTTCTGATTAAAGAAGCAATAAAACAGACCTTCTTTAGACCAGTTGAGTATCTGGAGCATCAGCATTTGTTGGTCCGATTACAGGCTCAAAATGGCCAGAAACAAAGACTTTCTTCTGAAACATGTCAGTCTATTCTCGTTCTGAGAAATGAAGGCTATTCCATGTGAGAAATTGCCAAGAAACTGAAGATCTCGTACAATGCTGTGTACTACTCCCTTCACAGAACAACGCAAATTGGCTCTAGGCAGAATAGAAAGGAGTGGGAGGCCCCGGTACCACTTAAAACAGACTGTCTCACTCTGCTTTGCAGATCAAGTTCAGCTGAGGCTTTAGTCTGATGTTTGTTTGGACTGTTTGGTTCATGAAATAATATAAATGAATTTTAATAATCAATCCTATCTTATGAAATAACATACTAGGCCAATAGGGCTTTGTTTCAATTTGCTATACATGTTTTAATTTCTATGTACAATTCTCTGACGTGATGTATGTTCTGAAATTGAGGCCATACAAATACATTATTTGAAATTCAACATTGTATCTTGATTGTGTGTAGGAAAAGGAAGAGGGTGGGATGGTAGAGAAATCAAAAATATATAAGCAAAATTTAAATTAGGATTACACTGAAAATAACCCAGCTGGATTGAATTAACCCAATTCTCTGTTTTGCCAATCTTGACCCAGTGCTGGGTTGTCGAAATTACCCAAAATGTTATCAGTATCCAAATTTTGTGTTTTCTGGTTGTTTCAGGCAATAGTTCTGAACTGGGTTTGATTGAGTTTTTGTTTGAATTATTACACATTTGTTAGTTATCTTTTAAACTTCCATTGGTTGAAATCTATTGCTCAGTTATCACTCGTCTCATTTAAATAACTCTGTAGTTGTCCCTTTAAACATCCTACTGTCAACATCCCCATAGTGTTCACATTTCTTTCATTTAAAATGGTGTAGCTTCATAAAGATTAAACCATTTATTTGGGAAATATCCAGTCTTTGCTGACTTACCATGATGATGATTTCAAGTTGTCTTGGATTTATTTGATCTGTTAAGACATTGAATATGTGTTTAATATATTTACAACATTTTGTGTGTGTTTTTTCTGAGAAGTTAATTTAAAGTCATATGTGATATGGTTTATGTAGATAACATTGAAATGTTTTAACACACATTAACCACAAACATGATCTAATTTGCATATTGATAGTTAGTTTGCGGCAAATTTGCATCAAACAGTAGATATGCAAATATTGAGGCGCCTTATTCCAATGCTTACCTTAACATCATGAAATATATCGAGACAAATTAGACAGTAACCTACAAGTAGCAAAATATAACTCAATTTATTGAACATGAAAGGTATTTCAATATGATTGAAATAGGCCTATAGAGCCTACTGTAATTATATTTGAATGCAGTCCTCTTGGTTTTAATTTCTTTATTTGGATCCCCATTAGCTTTTGCCGAGGCAGTAGCTACTCTTCCTGGGTCTACAGAAAAACACAAAACAAGTACCAAAACACTGATAGACAAGGAAAGTCACACAACTTGCTTCCATCCAGCCACAACAGCATTAGTCAGGTTGGACACTGATGCTGGGCGATTAGGCCTGGCTCGCAGTCGGCGTTCCAAATCATCCCAAAGGTGTTCGATGGGGTTGAGGTCAGTGCTCTGTGCAGGCCAATCAAGTTCTTTCACACCGATCTCGACAAACCATTTCTGTATGGACCTCGCTTTGTGCACGGGGGCATTGACATGCTGAACCAGGAAAGGGCCTTCCCCAAACTGTTGCCACAAAGTTGGAAGCACAGAATTGTCTGGAATGTCATTGTATGCTGTAGCATTAAGCTTTCCCTTCACTGGAACAAACCATGAAAAACAGCCCCAGACCATTATTCCTCCTCTGCCAAACTTAAGTTGGCACTATGCATTTGTGCAGATAGCATTCTCCTGGCATCTGCCAACCCCACATTCGTCCGCCAGACTGCCAGATGGTGAAGCGTGATTCACCACTCCAGAGAACGTGTTTCCACTGCTTCAGAGTCCAACGGCGGCGAGCTTTACACCACTCCAGCCGACACTTGCCATTGCGCATGGTGATCTTAGTACGGCTGTACGGCTGCTTGGTCATGGAAACCCATTTCATGAAGCTCCCGACAAACGGTTCTTGTGCTGAAATTGCTTCCAGTTTGGACCTCGGTAGTGAGTGTTGCCTGACGCTTCAGCACTTGGCTGTCCTGTTCTGTGAGTTTGTGTGGCCTATCACTTAGCCATTGTTGCTCCTAGATTTTTCCACTTTAACAGCATTTACAGTTGACCGGGGCAGCTCTAACAGGGCTGACATTTTACAAATTGACTTGTTGGAAAGGTGGCATCCTATGATGGTTCCATGTTGAAAGTCACTGAGCTCTTCAGTAAGGTCATTCTACTGCCAATGTTTGTCTATTGAGATTATATGGCTGTGTGCTCGATTTTATACACCTGTCAGCAACGGGTGTGGCTGAACTAGCCGAATCCACTAATTTGAAGGTGTGTCCACATACTTTTGTATATATTTATGTATTTCACTGCATCAATTTGCCATTGAATATTCTCACCTCTGTGACTCGTCACAAATTATATCATGATCTTTCCTTTTCTCCCTGGTTTGCTGTATGATATCTCCCAGAGACAACATACACTCTCAGCGGAGGTCTTATGTTAATATGAGCAATCATCATGCTTGATTTGCAGAGGACCAGTCATCTACAACGCATTAGCTAGCTAGCTAACTAATGCTCATGCCTGACTGGCAAAGGTTGCCCACCCTCACGGTTAATCAATATCTTTGTTGGAATTATCGAGGGTCGACCACATCTGATGTGGCAATTTAGCTGACAAAAACACATTAGATGTGTTAAAATAGTAAATAAAACGTGAGTTATCTTAATTACAACTGACTCACTTCCTTATCAACACAGGTAGGAGTTTCCCTGTCTTCCTGGTTGATATAAAGAGTCCTGAAATCACACACTGCCACAGCTACTGCCACCTAGTGCTGGCTGTAAAATTTTTAGTTAGACCCTGCAGCGCTTGCAGCTAGTCCAAGTGATCAGCTCAACGATACAATATTATGGAATATATTTTACATCTGTGAATTATCTTTACTTACTGTACAGTACACCAAGGTCTACTGAATGCACAGTAACCATCTTATAAAGGAGATAGTGTTCTCTCTGCATGTCATCCTGGGGAAGCTACAAATCAACTATTATATTGCTGCTGTAGGCTGTGGCAACCAGTGGCTGTCACCAGTAATGTAATTCTGTCTGAAATGTAACAGGCCCTCTAGGTCTCCATACGGGGGTATCTTATTGAAAAATGGGGTCACAAGAGAAAATCGTATGAACCGATTCTATTTCATTAGATGTAGTGCTCGTGCCTATAGGGGTTCACATCCTCATTTAGTGTGTTCTATTTGACGTGAGCCCAGAGGGTTGTAATAGTAAAGGGCAACATTCTGCGATGTAAATTCCATTACCTGCTATCCTTGGTGTTAATCCTATGGTTTAACCTCAGTCTGGAAGGGTTTGGGGTCTATTGCATTTCTACAATTCAGCAATTACATTTTTTTTTATTTGTTCCCAGATGTGTGAGTTTAAATCAATTGAATCCAGCCCTGCTGGCTGACGTATAAGAGGGTCTTACAAGAAAGAAGCACTCAGGAGACAAAGCTGGGTGGCCAAGGGTGGCTGTCCTTCCCTCTGCTCCTCATCCATTCAAAATGGCAGACACTCTCCCAATACTTGCTATCATTGTTCAGAAGAGTTATTGGACCAGAAATACTGCACCACCGGTCTCTCTACTCATCACTGCACCTATACTCCTCCTCCTCATCACCATATCCATTAAAATGAAATAAACAGTGTAGGCCAAGTCGCTCTGGATAAGAGCGTCTGCTAAATGACTTAAATGTAAATGTAAATGTAGGCTACAATCAATTACTGCAATCTGTGGTAGACTCTACATGATTCAAGTAAATAATAAGTAATAATAAGTCCCAAACTAGATCTAATAATTATTTACACCAGGGACAAGAAATTGAAAGAGAGATTATTATTATTATCAACTGATGTTGAAGAGCAGGGCTATGTATGGTCATTCGATTAATAATTTCCTGACACTCTTTTGTAATAAATTATAAAGAAGCACAAGCTAGGAGGATAAATAATTAATAGGGATAGGTTTAACGCATCTTGAATATTTTAGGACGTTTCAGTGTACGTGGTCCAGGATTAGTGGCTTGAAATATCAATCAAACCCCACCAACATTGAGGGCCCGCCCTCCTCAGTAGTCAACTGTCAGTCATATGACGTTAGGGTTTCTGCAGGTGCTTGACGCGGTGGTGTATTGCGTAATAGGAGCCTAAAATACACTTAAAGGTAAGGATATAATTATTATATTCTTCATTTACACTATACTATAGCTGGTGTAGAGTTACGTTTGTTTAGAATTTTCTATGGAAATGCGCCAACAAAATAGAATAAAGGAGAAACAATAACCATCATTTGACATTCGATGCTTGCTTTTTACAGATACATGTAATTGCAGTAGCTCGTAAATATAGTATTTCATATGGGGTTGCTTACAATTATGCCGTAATGTATGACATTTCAAGCCTCGAATAACCACAGCATCAGTGAGAGAAGAATGACCTGTCGAAATTCCAAAAATAGCTAATCGGTTACAGTAGCATATCTTGTTCGCGATACCACATGTGTATCCTTCATTTGAAGTGCGAGATAATTCTTACATCAATTAAGCAATGTATAATTTACGCGAATTAATATCAGGACTGCCATATGGAAATCCAATGCGCTGTAGATAGGTACACGGGTCGCTCTGTGCTCTCAAAGACAAGGGAACGAACATACTCGTATAGGCTGATTGACTTTACACTGTTCTGTTGGCTATTTAAATCCTTGACATCTTCATAAAACCACGGCTTTGACAGCACAAAACCTATCAGAGAGAATCGTAATGCTGTGTGTCTGAATGGGACCACATCAGCAAGCAGGGGTAGGGAACTCTAGTTACCAACTGATTGTAATCTCAGGACAGTTTACACGCACAGTTTTAAGCCACTCACCCAGGTCACCGTCTATGAGCTTTGGGATGATGCATTGTACATTTCCCCATTTTAGGTAGTTATACATCGTTATATTAATTGTCAAAATAGCAAAGCAGGCTATGTTAAATTGGACAACTAATAATAAATACTCATTTTAAAAAAGCTACTTGAGCATTTTTGCATGTTAGATTGGGACCATTTGAAATAATCATAATTTGAATGCAAGAAAGTAGATATTCTATGCTATAAAGGACAGTTCGAAATTTACTGGGGTGGGGGGTGGTCCAAAATAGGCTGGATCAATATTCAATATGAATCCACAAGGAGAAATAGGAATAGCTGATAGGCAGTGGAGAGGCCAGGTGCGTCATTGCGCATGAAAGAACATTGAAGACATGAGACACTCAAAAAGCTCCCCTATTGACCATGTTTAGGGGAAAAAACTAGTATCCTACCTAGACTAGCCAACAACACCACAATGCAATGACTCATTTCATTATTGTTTTCAAATGAGTACTAAATTCTACTCTAGGCTGCAGTGAAAATCTCATTTGAATAACAGAGCAAAGGCCCTGTGATTTGAATATTTCGTTCCATTTGGATCAGTTGTGGGTCTACTCTAGATATTTTATAAAGTCTAGAAAGGCACAGTAGCAGGCCATTCTGGCTGTATTTCTACCTATACTGAGATGCGCTGTCTGTTGCAGATCATCATTCTCCCAAATCGTCCTATAATAATGTGCCCACATATGCTTCCGGCAGGCCTAGTTATTCAGGAAAGCTTAGTGCACGCTCTGCCTCCTCTCCAATCCAAGTGGCTATTCCTCACACACCTAGAACCTAGCGCCTCAATATAGCCTAAACATTTGTTATTTCACTTTTAAAATGTATTACCTTTTATATGTGACATAAACACAACCAGTCACAATGTTTTAATCTTATTAGGTTTCTTCAAAAATCTCCCGTAGGCATGCACACTTCTGTTCAAAATATAATTCCAGCATCCTCAAAATGGCTTGACATTAACCAGGTTTCCACCCAACCTTTTCATGCGAGTAAAGTACATGTCGGATAAAAAATGTCACATCATGGGAAAGCATGCAGTTCATTAGGCTACAGATTAAATAAATTACGATGAACTTCACAGGGTGGTGAAAGTGCTGAGTGAGGAGCTTGATGCTCCTTTCAATAAAGATCGAGGGTCTTATTCTGGTGACATGATGATCGATGCTTGGCTGCTGTTTGACAAATAACAATAATCTCGCAGTTTTGTCCATAATAATCTCATCATGTAGGCTATACCCACACTGTATTTGTGAGCTGTTGGCTAGAGTGCACGTGCACGTGCCAATACCAGAGTGCCAATTGGAGTGGTTATACAGTGGGGCAAAAAAGTATTTAGTCAGCCACCAATTGTGCAGGTTCTCCCACTTAAAAAGATGAGAGAGGCCTGTAATTTTCATCATAGGTACACTTCAACTATGACAGACAGAATGAGAAACAAAAATCCAGAAAATCACATTGTAGGATTTTTAATGAATTTATTTGCAAATTATGGTGGAAAATAAGTATTTTTACAAGGTAAAAATCTGTCGTTCTGCCCCTGAACAAGGCAGTTAACCCACTGTTCCTAGGCCGTCATGAAAATAAGAATGTGTTCTTAACTGACTTGCCTAGTTAAATAAAGGTGTAAAAATAAATATAATTCAAAATTTAAAAAAATCGGCAAATCGGTGTCCAAAAATACCGATTACCGATTGTTATGAAAACTTGAAATCGGCCCTAATTAATCGGCCATTCCGATTAATCGGTCGGGTCGACCTCTAGTACAGACCAGCCAAAACAAGCTTGTAAGAATTATACTTAAACTCCTCCCTCCTACTCATCTGGAGGTCGCGCATTTTAAGTAGCTAAGGAAAAAAGAGTTGTATTCATTCAACTTGGTCTGGACGACAGAATTTTCATGGACTCAGCCCCCAGGTACAGTTGAAGTCAGAAGTTTACATACATTTAGGTTGAAGTCATTAAAACTCGTTTTTCAATCACTCCACAAATTTCTTGTTAACAAACTATAGTTTTGGCAAGTCGGTTAGAACATCTATTTTGTGCAGGCCTACCTTCAAACCCAGTGCCTCTTTGCTTGACATCATGGGAAAATCAAATGAAATCAGCCAAGACCTCAGAAAAAAAATTGTAGACCTCCACAAGTCTGGTTCATTCTTGGGAGCAATTTCCAAACGCCTGAAGGTACCACGTTTATCTGTACAAACAATAGTACGCAAGTATAAACACCATGGGACCACATAGCCGTCATACCGCTCAGGAAGGAGATGAGTTCTGTCTCCTAGAGATGAACGTACTTTGGTGCGAAAAGTGCAAATCAATCCCAGAACAGCAGCAAAGGACCTTGTGAAGATGCTGGAGGAAACAGGCACAAAAATATCTATATCCACAGTAACGAGTCCTATATCGACATAACCCGAAAGCAAGGAAGAAGCCACTGCTCCAAAACCGCCATAAAAAAGCCAGACTACAGTTTGCAACTGCACATGGGGACAAAGATCGTACTTTTTGGAGAAATGTCCTCAGGTCTGATGAAACAAAAACAGAACTGTTGGGCCATAATGACCATCGTTATGTTTGGGGGTGCTTTGCTGCAGGAGGGACTGGTGCACTTCACAAAATAGATTAAAATTAAGGAATTTTAAATTATGTGGATTTTAAGGAATTAAAATTATGTGGATATATTGAAGCAACATCTCAAGACATCAGTCAGGAAGTTAAAGCTTGGTCGCAAATGGGTCTTCCAAATGGACAATGACCCCAAGCATACTTCCAAAGTTGTGGTAAAATGGCTTAAGGACAACAAAGTCAAGGTATTGGAGTGGCCATCACAAAGCCCTGACCTTAATCCTATAGAAAATTTGTAGGCAGAACTGAAAAAGTGTGTGCGAGCAAGGAGGCCTACAAACCTGACTCAGTTACACCAGCTCTGTCAGGAAGAATGAGCCAATTAAACAATTTAAAGGCAATGATACCAAATACTAATTGAGTGTATGTAAACTTCTGACCCACTGGGAATGTGATGAAAGAAATTAAAGCTGAAATAAATCATTCCCTCTCCTATTATTCTGACATTTCACATTCTTAAAATAAAGTGATGATCCTAACTGACATAAGACAGGGAATTTTGACTAGGATTAAATGTCAGGAGTTTAAATGTATTTGGCTAAGGTGTATGTAAACTTCTGACTTCAACTGTACCTATCCAACCATTTTTAATTTGTTTGAAATGTACACCAGCACAATACCAACACTAGACACTAATATTCACTGTTTTAAATATAAAAGTCTAGTTGGTAAGAAAACATTTTTATATACCGGCGCTATTGAGTGGAACAAACTACCAGAGAAACTCAAAGCCATACCAACCATAACCCCTTTTGCCCTCAGAACAGCCTCAATTTGTCAGGGCATTGACTCTACAAGGTGGCGAAAGAATTCCACAGGGATGCTGGCCCATGTTGACTCCAATGCTTCCCATAGTTGTGTCAAGTTGGCTGGATGTCCTTGGGAAGTGGACCATTCTTGAAACGCATAGGAAATTGTTGAGTATAAAAACAAAACAGCAGCCTTGTAATTCTCGACACAAACTGGTGCGCCTGGCACCTACTACCATACCCTGTTCAAAGGCACTTAAATATCTTGTCTTGCCCATTCACCTTCTGAATGTCACACATACAGAATCCATGTCTCAAGGCTTAAAAATCCTTCTTTAACATCCCCTTCATCTACACTGATTTAAATGGATTTAACAAGTGACATCAATAAGGGATCATAGCTTCCACCTGGATTCACCTGGTCAGTCTGTCATGGAAAGAGCAGGTGTCCTTAATGTTTTGTATACTCAGTGTATTTAATTGTATGTATTTATGTTTAATGACATTCAGGGATTGTCAAGCCAAGCCTTCGATACTGGGAATTGCTGCACAGCTTTTTCAGGTCTCTCCAGAGATGTTCGATCGGGTTCAAGCCCGGGCTCTGGCTGGGCCACTCAAGGACATTGCGAGACTTGTCCCGAAGCCACTACTGCATGTCCTGGCCGTGTGCTTAGGGTCGTTGTCCTGTTGGAAGGTGAACATTCGCCCGAGTCTGAGGTCCTGAGCGCTCTGGAGCAGATTTTCATCAAGCATCTCTCTGTACTTTGCGCCATTCATCTTTGCCTCTCCTGACTATTCTCCCAGTCCCTGCTGCTGAAAAGCATCCCCACAGCATGATGCTGCCACCACCATGCTTCACCGTAGGGATGGTGCCAGGTTTTCTCCAGACGTGACGCTTGGCATTCAGGCCATAGAGTTTAATCTTGGTTTCATCAGACCAGAGAATCTTGTTTCTCATGGTCTGAGAGTCATTAGGTGCCTTTTGGCAAACTCCAAGTGGGCTGTCATATGCCTTTTCCTGAGGTGTGGCTTCTGTCTGGCCACTCTACCATAAAGGCCTGATTGATGGTTGTCCTTCTGGAATGTTCTCCCATCTCCACAGAGGAACTCTAGAACTCTGTCAGAAGGACCATCGGGTTGTTGGTCACCTCTCTGAACAATACACTTCTCCCCCGATTGTTCAGTTTGGCTGGGCGGCCAGCTCTAGGAAGAGTCTTGGTGGTTCCAAAATTCTTCCATTTAAGAATGATGGAGGCCACTGTGTTCTTGGACCTTCAATGCTGCAATAATTTTTTTTGTTACCCTTCCCCAGATCTGTGCCTCGTCACAATCCTGTCTCGGAGCTTTACAAACAATTCCTTCGACCTCATGGCTTGGTTTTTGCTGTGACATGCACTGTCAACTGTGGGACCTTTTATATAGACAGATGTGTGCCTTTCCAAATCATGTCCAATCAATTTCATTTTCCACAGATGGACTCCAGTCAAGTTGTAGAAACATCTCAAGGATGATTTCGCTTTGTCATTATGGGGTAGATTGCTGAGGATTTTAATACATTTTAGAATAATGCGGTATAATAACTTAACAAAATGTGAAAAAAGTCAAATGGTCTGAATACTTTCCGAAGGCACATTTGATATAATTATAAATATGGCATCAAAATGTTGAAAATCAGATTTCCTCCTAGCTGATCATTGTCTGCAGCCAACTCTGATCATAGTGTAGGACTAATGAAACAGGCAGGGAAAGTGAGCTCATTCATGGTGGTCGGCGAACGCTCAACCTTCTGGTCCGTAGCCCAGCGCGGCATCAACTGTGCCACAAAAGCATGCTGAAGTGGCAAAGTAGATATCCACATTCATAAACAAAGGGTTGCTACATTTGTTATTTGTGGCCTATACATTTCAAACGGTCCCTTAAGCTACCTGGCCTACTAAACAAATGTAATCACAGATAGGATGTGGCTGGCCTATTCAACGTTTCAGAAGGACTATATTGTTGCAAATATGATCTTTTGAGTCCCATGGCAATATTATATACAGGCATCTTCTAAATGTGTGTGTGAGCATTTACCTTAAATATACTTGAAAGAGATCATACTCCAATGTTATTGCTGGATTCTCTGGGGGAAATGCATCACAGAAAAAATATTAAGGCACCTTCAATGTTTAATGGTTTAATAAGGGTTGCTATTGCCTGCCCTACAATATTAGATTAGATTACAGAGCACTTTTTGTTCCCCCCCATACTACGAAAACAAAAACTCCACTCTCTTAATTGCAGGCTTCCATTGTGATACTAGCAGGTTCATGGCATCTTCTGCTCTATAAAGAGGGAGGAAATGCTATATTTAGCTCCTTCTGATCTGCATTTGTCTTCTTAGAAAATGGAAAATGTGATTGGATGGGGGGAAAATGCCATATTAGGCAACCTTCTGGATGTTTTGGTACCTTACAGTTCTTTGGTTAATGTCTCACTATGAATTTTCATGTGATTTGATTCAGTCCAATTCGGTCCACTGTCAATTGAACGTTTATTTCCCTTTTATGTTTTTCCACTACCCAAGTAATGAATCATCACTTTTTGTTAAATGAATTCAGCCCATCCTTGAAAGAGAATGCAGGGAGTTGTCTTGGAAATGGGTGTGTCTGCTGTGGAGTATAATTTCTCAGTTCTAGCAATGTGTTGACAGATGTTTATTTTACTGGGCAAAGTTACTTTACTGTAGAGGGCCTCAGTACATTCAGTTCTGTGATTTCAGGATGAGAAATTCACCAATATCGTTTATTATCTTGGCTAAGTAAGTTTAATCTTTGCTCTTGAATTAATACTGTCGGCCACTTAATTTGACAAAAGAGGATAGCTACAATGTGTTCCTAATTAGATCACCCAAGCAACTCTTTATATCTTTCATGAACTTGGGTCACCTGGGGTTGGCGTGTAGCCTAGCGGTTAAGAGCGTTGGGCAAGTAACTGAAAGGTCGCTGGTTTGAATCCCTGAGCCAATGAGGTGAAACATATGCTAATGTTACCTTGAGAAAGGCACTTAACCCTAATTGCTCCATCTGGATAAGAGTGTCTGCTTAAATGTAAATGTTTGATATAGGTTTGAAAAATACAATGTTTTATGAAGAAGCGCAATGGTTTCTTCAGACTGCTTAGCTGGGAATATAAATTCACGTATCTCACATCAATAAAGGTTAAGCATATTTAGGACAGGGGTTATAACAATATTATGGACATTCTAACATCCCAAAATGTAAGTGGATTATTTATTGCCTCACATTAGATGGGCCTCAGAACAACTATCCGGCGTGGAATAACCTTAGTAATTACGTAGTAATATGCTATTAAGTTATGGCACATTTCATTAGCATTTTTGTATTGTCTTGTAAGAAAATAAGTACTAGCTAGGTAACAGCCTGGACTTAACTTGACTAACTCACTAAAGTTATACCCTTATAGTTACCCTGGAATAATGCATATGTAATGTATAGCGCTGCCCAATTTGCTTTCACAAAATGCTGGTTTTGTTTTATTTGAGCCAGATTAAGCTGAGGTATACTTCAGCTCCTTTGGCAGACTGTCATTGTCTTTCTCATTAGCTTGCCTAATGCCAGGGTGTTTGGATCAGGTCTGACTCTCAGGCTTTCTGGGATCATCCTGGACTAAAACAGGATTAACAAGCTGCCAGTGGGAACCCATCCAAAAGACTGATCAAAACTGTCTGACTCATAGTGCAGCGACACAGTTTAGGACCGGCTGACATCACACATCTGTTAAGGTGTCAATCTCTTTAGGCTGAAAAGAAGAGCCAACACAGGTTTATGCCACAGAAACACAGGTTGGTGCCACAGAAACACAGGTTGGTGCCACAGGAACGCAGGTTGGTGCCACAGATGCACATGTTTATGCCACAGAAACACAGGTTGGTGCCACAGGAACACAGGTTGGTGCCACAGATGCACATGTTTATGCCACAGAAACACAGGTTGGTGCCACAGATGCACATGTTTATGCCACAGAAACACAGGTTGGTGCCACAGATACTTTCCTCAGTTGGGAGAGGTTGAAAAGTTTATGGTAAATCACATTGGTTGGAATTATTTTGAGTCTTCGTCTCTCATTTAACATATGGTCAAGACTCATGTCATCTTTTTTTTGTCCAAATTGTGGGATTAGTTCTCTTGGCCAGCCAGACTTGTGTCCTTAGAAAGATATAAGGAGTCTAGGGACCATCAAGTCCTGTCACGACATTGCAAGAAGCATATTTCAGTCAATAGTTGAATAGAATGCATTTTCTTTATAAGATTTAGACAAATTTGCACAAATCTCTTGAAAGGGAGGTGTCAATAATGATGATTGGGTTTCCAATAGAGTGGTGAGTGGGAGGAGGAGCTCTGCGGACCCTTAAGTGTCCGGAAGCAATTTAGCCATTCATTGTATCATATTTTCTTGAGTTGCTATTTTGTGTACATATCCAGCTGTGTTGGCAAAATGACTACATATTCCATCGAAGTTGCCCATTGTCACAGTTCTAAGACCAGTCGAAACATCCAGCTATAACTCTACGCTAATGACGTCAGTGGATCTCAAAACTGAAGTTGGATCCCCGTTAAGAAGCAATGATATCCTTCACCACTGTCGTCATACGACAGATGTCTCGAACCAGTCATGACCATTCAACAAAACAATAAAACAAAATGTACGTTTCTTTCCAGAAAATGTCTTAGTTACATGATTGCATAACTAGCAAAGGAGTATTGAAGTTGAGGGTGCAGTATTTATAAAGTTTGGCAATGAGGACGAAAACTAGCTTAGTTCAGCTAGCCAGCTAAACTCAGCAAAAAAAGAAACGTCCTCTCACTGTCAATGCATTTATTTTCAGCAAACTTCACGTGTAAATATTTGTATGAACATAAGATTCAACAACTGAGACATAAACTGAACAAGTTCCACAGACATGTGACTAACAGAACTGGAATAATGTGTCCCTGATCAAACGGGGGGTCAAAATGTAAAAGTAACAGTTAGTATCTGGTGTGGCCACCAGCTGTATTAAGTACTGCAGTGTATCTCCTCCTTGTGGACTGCACCAGATTTGCCAGTTCTTGCTGTGAGATGTTACCCCACTCTTCCACCAAGGCACCTGCAAGTCCCCAGACATTTCTGGGGAGAATGGCCCTAGCCCTCACCCTCCGATCCAACAGGTCCCAGACGTGCTCAATGAGATTGAGATCCGGGCTCTTCGCTGGCCATGGCAGAACACTGACATTCCTGTCTTGCAAAAAATCACGCACAGAACGAGCAGTATGGCTGGTGGCATTGTCATGCTGGAGGGTCATGTCAGGATGAGCCTGCAGGAAAGGTACCACATGAGGGAGGAGGATGTTTTCCCTGTAACGCACAGCGTTGAGATTGCCTGCAATGACAACAAGCTCAGTCCGATGATGCTGTGACACACCGCCCCAGACCATGACGGACCCTCCACCTCCAAATCGATCCCGCTCCAGAGTACAGGCCTCGGTATAACGATCATTCCTTCGACGATAAACGTGAATCCGACCATCATCCCTGGTAAGACAAAACCGCGACTCGTCAGTGAAGAGCACTTTTTGCCAGTCCTGTCTGGTCCAGCAACGGTGGGTTTGTGCCCATAGGCGACGTTGTTGCCGGTGATGTCTGGTGAGGACCAGCCTTACAACAGGCCTACAAGCCCTCAGTCCAGCCTCTCTCAGCCTATTGCAGACAGTCTGAGCACTGATGGAGGGATTGTGCATTTCTGGTGTAACTCGGGCAGTTGTTGTTGCCATCCTGTACCTGTCCCGCAGGTGTGATGTTCGGATGTACCGATCCTGTGCAGGTGTTGTTAGACGTGGTCTGCCACTGCGAGGACGATCAGCTGTCCGTCCTGTCTCCCTGTAGCGCTGTCTTAGGCGTCTCACACTACGGACATTGCAATTTATTGCCCTGGCCACCTCTGCAGTCCTCATGCTTCCTTGCAGCATGCCTAAGGCACGTTCACGCAGATGAGCAGGGACCCTGGGCATCTTTCTTTTGGTGTTTTTCAGAGTCAGTAGAAAGGCCTCTTTAGTGTCCTAAGTTTTCATAACTGGGACCTTAATTGCCTACCGTCTGTAAGCTGTTAGTGTCTTAACGACCGTTCCACAGGTGCATGTTCATTAATTGTTTATGGGTCATTGAACAAGCATGGGAAACAGTGTTTAAACCCTTTACAATGAAGATCTGTGAAGTTATTTGGATTTTTCCGAATTATCTTTGAAAGACATGGTCCTGTAAAAGGGACGTTTCTTTGCTGAATTTAGTTTAGCCAGGGAAAATCGGGGAAAGTGAGCTTGGGCCTTGTGCGCATGTGTGCCAGCTGGGCACACTAGGCTAATGCAGGAGACAGATTAGAGTTTTTATGCCCTGATATTATCAGGAGCTGTCAGCGGAAAGTTAAACAATTCAGAGACTGAAACGAATAAATCAGATGGTTTATATTTAAGGAGAGAGAATCGATATACATTCCCAAAATCAGCTGTAACTTTCAATAGTAAAGCAAAGCTTAAAATTATGTTTGAGTGAACCCAGAATACAGAGAATGAATGGTGAATTCGCTTCTGGACACAGACTCCTCACCACTCTATAAGCTCTTTGTGAGGTCCAGCAACTATGTACTGGTAGGTCTAGGCCTATCATCTAAATTATGTTCTTCGGAAACAAGAGCCAAAACCACATGGCTTTGAATGTTGGGGACATTTATTATCAGGCCCACAAGCAAGCTTATTTCACTCATAACCTGAGTGTTCAAAGCTAAGAGTGTTCTTTGAGACAAACATTATTTTTCTAGTAACACTGGACAGCAAGTAAGGCAGAGTCATATGACTATCTATCATCAGAGGAAGCTTAGAGAAATCTTAGTCATCATGACTAGAAGCAGACACGTTAGAAAATACTTTGAATTTCACTCTGATATTTTGACATGTCAGGGATACACTTAAACAAGAACCTGCATGATTCAGGTTCTGGCCATTTGTGATGTATTATATTGAAGGTTGTATAGTCTGTTATGTCAGTTTATTTTGTCAAGACTTATTTAGAATGTATTTCGAATTTGCAGTATTGATCCGGTTGCATATCAATTCCTGGCATGCTTTTTCTATTGACCTTATTTGCACTTCCTTCTCTATTCTTTACAAGAGTCCTGTGTCAAAGCTATGAACAGCACCACAGTAAATCTGAAAATAGCACTATAGGTACAGTTGCACTAAGGTCAAAGATGCACTATGTACTCCACACAGGTTAGCGTTTTTCGTCATGAAACTTGTTCTGGAGGCAGCTGTGCAGAGTAGTCACTAGCTGGCACTGCCACAAAGTCATAAAATCTGATTTTAAACCTAACCTTAACCTTAATCCTAGCCTTAACAATAATGCCGAATTCTAACCTTAAATTAAGACCAAAAAGCAAATTTTTGTGCTATAGATGGAGCCTTAAGAGACCTTGAATCCTGATGGGCTGAAGTGATGTCAATGTTGCCCTAAAGAGTAGACACGATTCCCGCCACAAGATCAATATGATCCCTGCCAATGCGATCAATCACTTTACAACTATACTGTTCTATCACGGGGGCAGATGTCCTGAGAGGACGAGCAGTCAATCCACTTGAAGTCATTTTTGTGGCATGTGGCGTAGGCTGCTCTATCTTTCAAGAATGCACTGTTGAGAGCTGACTAAATATGTACACAATGGCTCACATCTTTTGAGAGACAGAATGATTGGTCTGTAAAACCAGCAACCCATAATTAAAGAGGTGTTGTAAGTATCAGGCAGTTCAGAATGTTCCACTTTGTGCGAAAAGCTTTGATTCCTGTCAGGTGCAAGAGAAGCCGTCAGTGGACTATTTCCTCGCCCACTGATATCTTGTTGTCACGTTGAAGGGAACTGATTTAAATGTTTCTTGATGCACTGCTTTGTCTTCTTGTGCCTCTGGTTTATCGATGTTCCAGAACTTAGTGTCGTATTGATTACTACCACTAGTTGGCCTTGGTGAACACTGATAAACTGCACTGTGATGGATGAGGTTGCTCACTTTTTGTACTAGGTGTGTTTGACAAGGGGTTAAGCAGGCCCTGTGTGGATATTTGGCACTTTGGATTCTGTATTGTTTTCGTCTGTATTTAGAACATGGCCTCTACTGCTTATCCTAGGCTTTACCTTTTGAAGTAGGCATTTCTGAAGTGTTGGAGGCCATTTATAGAAACACAATGTAATAATAGTACTGCTCTGTGATCCGCCAAGAATCAGTATTGGAACTCTTTCCATGATACTTCCAAATACAAGGGATATTTTCAGTCAGTTGACAAACTCTCTCTCTCTAATCTTTCAGATGGCTTCAGCTACAGCTACCTATGGACAGAAGGAGTCTTCAGACCAGAACTTTGACTACATGTTCAAGATCCTCATCATTGGAAACAGCAGCGTGGGCAAGACCAGCTTTCTGTTCCGCTACGCAGACGACTCTTTTACGCCAGCCTTCGTCAGCACGGTGGGCATTGACTTCAAGGTGAAGACCATCTACAGGAACGACAAGAGGATCAAGTTACAGATCTGGGTGAGTTTTGGAGATGGCCCCTTTCATACGGTTGATATGTCCCTGTAACGAAGAATTCTGTCCCTATATTCATCCACTCAAACACAGCCTAAAGTTAGTTGAACTTTCAATGTGTTATCACTACACTTTCAACCATCTAAAATAACAACCAAATTCCAATGGAAAAACAATTTCAGATTTTTGGTTTAGTTGTCACCCAAATGTCTATCACTGGGCTTTCAACCATTTAAAAGCACAGCAAAGTTCAAATGGGAATACAATGTCAGATATTTTGTTTATTTATACAACAGATTAATGTCATCATTGTGCTTCATCTAATAGCAGAAACAAAGGACCTGGACTGCAGTTGAGATTACTTTAAAAGTACATAGTGCAAGTGATCAATGCCGTTCGAGATTCTGCATAGATTATTATAGCAATAGGTAGACCTGTGATGACCTATGCATGCTATCTTGAACAAGCACGCTTTATATGATTACATAAGAAGGAATGCATAGTTACAGTAACCTAAAAATGTGGCCATGGATATGTTAGTCAATTTAGGTTGAATGTAACATTAGTTTGTAAGATAGCCTTAAAGGTGCTACACACATGTGGAAGCTAGGTGAATTGTAACAACACTTAGGTTGAATACAAACAACTATCCCTCCTCCTCTACATCCTATTTCCCTGCAACATGTTGGAGACTTTGTGTCTGTGGAATCTAGTGGAAACCACTCGCGCTTGAGCCTTTAACTTTCAGTTTTGTCCACCAGCTGAAAACAAGATATTTCACGCGATTTTGATGGTGCAATGATTCTGTTTACTATGAATTGCTTGTATTGTCACATAAAATGAAATTAGGCGAACAAATTAGAATTTTAGCAACCAGGTAATGGCATGGTGATTTTCTGTGGCTGAATGGCATTAGTGGAAACTAAGACTATTCTCATGGCAGGTCTGCCAGTTTTGACTAGCAGAAGCAACTTTTCGTAGCAGGTTAGGATAATTAACGTGGTATGTTAGGATAATTAACATGGCAGGTTAGGAAAAGGGTTAGGGTTAGCTTAAATGCAAAAATTGTCCCCGACGCGACTTGAACATACAGTATCTAGATAAAACCAGGCCTGCCCTGAGAACAGTCTTGGTTTCCACTAATGTGATGCTGCATTTCTGTGTCTTTTTACTTTCGGTTTTGTACATCACTTTCAAACAGCTGAAAATACGATTTTATTTGTAATTTAAAATATATTTCACAGCGATTTAGATGGTGAAATGATTCTTTACACTATAAATTGCTTGTTTTGTCACATGAACAGAATCTTTTAATTGTATTATTATTTTTGTACTTTTTACCCCTTTTTCGTGATATCCAATTGGTAGTTACAGTTTTGTCCCATCGCTGCAACACCCGTACGGACTCGGGAGCGGCGAAGGTCAAGAGCCATGCATCCTCTGAAACACGACCCCGCCCAGCCGCACTGCTTCTTGACTCACTGCCCGCTTAACCCGGAAGCCAGCCGCACCAATGTGTCGGAGGAAACGCCGTACAGCTGGCAACCGAAGTCAGTGTGCATGCGCCAGACCGTCACAAGGCGTCGCTAGAGAGCGATGGGACAAAGACATCCCAGCCGGCCAAAATAAATGTATGTAGTGTTCTGTCCTTGAGCTGTTCTTGTCTATTAATGTTCCGTATTATGTCATGTTTTGCGTGGACCCCAGGAAGAGTAGCTGCTACTTTTGCAACAGCTAATGGGGATCCTGATAAAATACCAAACCCTCCCCTAACCCAGACGATGCTGGGCCAGTTGTGCACAGCCTCATGTGTCTCCTAGGATAAAACCCGGATCTGTAGTGACGCCTCTAGCACTGCGATGCAGTGCCTTAGACCGCTGCACCTCTCAGGAGGCCAACATTATAGAATTTTATCAACCAGGTAATGGCAAGTCGATTTCTGCCATTGATGATTCTGCTTGTGAGATGATAACCACGTCTCTGAGAGACGTTGATGGAAGAGTGGGAGGGTGCAGCCTGCCAATCTGACATCGAGCCAGTCCGGCTTTTGTTGACCAATAGGAAGGCTGAACAATCTTTATGTCATTTCGTGTGGGCCCAAAAACATTATATTTTAAAACATTGTGAAACACTATGATTCCACTGAAATTACAATGCACAAATATTTCATATAGCTCCTTTAACTTTAGGCTATTTACTGTATTACAAAGTAGTATTGAATTGTGTTTTGTTAACAATGCAACCAAATATCAACATATAAAAGAGATGTATCTACTGTATCTACTTGGATAGTTCCATCTGAACCACTGGCTTAATCCCATTCTTTAACTTTTATTTTTGGTTAACTTGTAGACATGCTAATAAGCTATTTATTGTATTTCAAAAATAATATTGAGTTACATTTAGCGGACACCCTTACCCAGAATGACGGCATACATTTTAATACTGGTCCTACATGGGAATCGAACACATAACCCTGGCATTGCATTTGCAATGCCCCACCAGCTGGGCCACATAGGAATTGTGTTTAGTTGTCAATGCAACCAGATATCAACATTTTAAGAATATTTATATTCTGTTTGGATAGTTCCATCTGTAACACTGACTTAGTCTGGCTTTAATTCCAGTTTGTCTACACATTAATAATTGATATGTTAAAAATCAAATCAAACTTTAAATGCACTTTAAATAAAGTTTGATTTGATTGATTCATTTTATTTAACTTTGATTTTTGTTTGAGATGGAGATGTGAATTAAAGCCAGACTAAGTCAGTGGCAAAGGTGGAACTATCCAAGTAGAAGATACTTCTCCTTCAAATGTTGATATTTGGCCTATTGTGTTGTCTATTTTTAGTTGAATTCTGGGTTGAATTCAAACAGTTGCTGTTGATGACTTTGCAAATGCTATATAGGCCTAAATAGCATCATTGATGATTGATAAAGTTCACATTTAATTTGCTCTGTTAAACCTACCCTTTGGAATGACTTTAATAGTGAATCTATTTCATTTTTAAGTGGGGTCCACTCAACAATCATTCTCATGATAGCACATTGCTAATAATCAATGACAAATATCATAGCTAAACAGGGCTGGCCTTGGTTAAAACCTTGGATGGAAGACAAAAGGGTAGCTGTAGATAGATCAATTAGAAGGTGCTGCCCAGACTATTTAAAAAACAATTCTGATAGTGGATATAACGTTGAAAATCTGACATTTTAAAGGTACAAATTCAACATATTTTATACAAGGTTTATGTTGAAATTTGGTTACCATGATGACATAATACTGCGGTCGAAATTTCACCCTCAAAACAACAGTTTACGTTCATTACTTTTTTCAAATCCAATGTATTTCCCACATAGATTCCACATCACAATACATTGACAAATTATGTTGAAACAATGTTGATTCAACCAGTTTGTGCTGTGGGGCACTGCAGTCTCTACTGCACATCCATATTGTGTATCAAACACTGCTATAGTGGGCTGGTGAAAGAGGATACGTGTATGTGTGTTGAGGAAAGGCTTGTTCTGTTGTCAGCCTTTTCCCAGGGCAATGACTCTGAAGTGTGCGCCCTCCCCCATTACTACACATTTCTCTTGAGTATATAACCCCCCCACCACCTATACACACACTGCTCCCCATCCCCCACTTCCCAGTACAGCATACAGTCAGCTTAGCACACACTCAAGTGTAGTAAAATTGAAAAAGCTGTGTATGCTGATAATTCAAATATGACCTAAAACATAAACAAGCACATTTGTTACACACCATATAATGTACATATTTCACCCAATTTACATATTTACATGTGTATTCAGATTCATTATGCATGCTAGACATCGCTCATAAAAAAAGCAACAATTTGACTACTACCCTAAAATAAAGCCTAACCAGCATAGTGTTGTGTGTAATGGGGATTGGGGCTGATGTTGCTCCACAGTTTAGAGAGATGCAGTATTAGGGTTGTCAGGGAGGCCTCATTCCCTGAGCATTCATTAGAGTTTAGTCCGTAACTCAATCTGCCCCCTCCACCCCCCGGCTTGCCAACCAAGGAAGGGAGGCGAAATTTGGCAAGTCACAGTGGAAATGCGTCAGGAGCTGTAAAAGCTACCGATACCCCATCATCATCTGTTGGCAGCAAAAGCAGTCTGCGGGTAGACTGTTTGAAATCACCGGAGGGTTTTAATGTTCTGTCGTTATTGGTGTGCGTGGGACGATCGCTGTCAATGTCAATTTGACTGTGGTGCATGTCAATTTGGCTGTGGTGCTCGTTTTAATGCAACCTCCGTGTGTGTGTGTGTGTGTGTGTGTGTGTGTGTGTGTGTGTGTGTGTGTGTGTGTGTGTGTGTGTGTGTGTGTGTGTGTGTTGTTTCTTATACACATCTAGATGTGTATAAGAGACAGGTGTGTGTGTGTGTGATGTTTCTAGGATACGGCAGGGCAGGAGAGGTACAGGACTATCACCACCGCTTACTACCGCGGTGCCATGGGCTTCATCCTCATGTATGACATCACCAATGAGGATTCCTTTAATGCTGTGCAGGACTGGTAAGTGATTGCTCAGGAATGTGGTGTGGTCATGTGACCATATGGCAAATAGTAGTACAACAGTGGACAAACATAGACCAGTGTTCCTTAATACAGTACACGCCTGACTGGAGGAGGTCCAATTGGCACCAAAGGTTTGTTGACCTTTTCTTCATAAAGGCCTACGAAGTGCTAAGAATTTGTTGACCTTTTCTAAATAAAGACCATTAGACTTGAGACACATACATACATACATACTATATATACAGGTAACTACCAAAATAAAGGAAACACTTGAGTAAATGAGGGATACAAAGTATATTGAAAGTCGGTGCTTCAACACAGGTGTGGTTTCTGAGTTAATAAAGCAATTAACCTCCCATCATGCTTAGGGTCATTTATAAAAATGCTGGCCAGGCCATTATTTTGGCCAGACAATGCCCCCATCCACAGGGCACGAGTGGTCACTGAACAGTTTGATGAGCATGAAAACAATATGTAAGCCATATGTCTAGGCCGTCTCAGTCACCAGATCTCAACCCAACTGAACACTTATGGGAGAGTTTGGAGTGGCGCTTGAGACAGCGTTTTCCACCACTATCAACAAAACACCAAACGATGGAATTTCTCGTGGAAGAATTATCCCTCCAATAGAGTTCCAGACACTTGTAGAATCTATGCCAAGGTGCATTGAAGCTGTTCTGGCTCGTGGTGGCCCAATGCAATATGTTGGTGTTTCCTTTATTTTGGCAGTTACACGTATAGTTCTAGTTAATTTGAGATTCAGGATTGTAACAGGGACCATGTTGACACCAAGTGGCATTTTCCACTCCTAATCACTGTCCTCAATCCTATGCAAAAATACTATTAGAAACACTAACCGATTTAAATTACCCTAACATGCTGACTACACTGGCCATGCGCATGCGTCTGCCATTGTGAACCAAGTATATTAATTTTGAGGCAGGTCAAAACACAGATGAAACATTCATGGACATTTAGCTAGCTAGTTTGTTGCTAACTAGTTTGTCCTGGAAGATGAGCATTGGGTTGATATTTTACCAAACATGCATATGGTCCACTTTTTAGCTCCTTCTTTGTATACTGAACAAAAATATAAATGCAACATGCAACAATTTCAACAATTTTACTGAGTTACAGTTCATATAAGGAAATCAGTAAATTGAAATAAATTAATTAGGCCCTAATATGTGGATTTCACATGACTGGGCAGGGGCCCACCCATGGCTGGGGAGCCAGGCCCAGCCAATCAGAATTAGTTTTTCCCCACAAAAGGGCTTTACTACAGACAGAAACACTCCTCAGTTTCATCAGCTGTCCGGGTGGCTAGTCTCAGACAATCCCGCAGGTGAAGAAGCTGGATGTGGAGGCCCTGGGCTGGCGTGGTTACACGTGGTCTGCGGTTGTGAGGCCGGTTGGACATACTGCCAAATTCTCTAAAACAACGTTGGAGGCGGCTTATGGTAGTGACATGAACATTCAATGTTCTGACAACAACTCTGGTGGACTTTCCTGCAATCAACATGCCATTGCACGTTCCCTCAAAACTTGAGACATCTGTGGCATTATGTTGTGACAAAACTGCATATTTTAGAGTGGCCTTATATTATCCCTAGCTCAAGGTGCAGCTGTGTGTGTAATGATCATGCCGTTAAATCAGCTTCTTGATATGCCACACCTGTCAGGTGGATGGATTATCGTGGCAAATAAGAAATGCTCACTAACAGGGATGTAAACAAAATGTGTGCACAAAAGTAGAAGTAAATAAGCTTTTTGTGCGTATGGAACATTTCTGGGATGTTATATTTCAGCTCATGAAACAAAGGTTTAACACTTTACATGTTTAGTATATAATTTTGACCCGGAGTCAGACAAAATCGTGTGTTTCTTTACTACGACGATTAATCCCCAGACAAAAAGCGTCCACGTGGGTTTGTATCTTCCTGATATCCAATGAGGAGGGTACTTGGGTTTGTATCTTCCTGATATCCAATAAGGAGGGGACTTTGGTTTGTATCTTCCTGATATCCAATAAGGAGGGGACGTGGGTTTGTATCTTCCTGATATCCAATAAGGAGGGGACGTGGGTTTGTATCTTCCTGATATCCAATAGAGGAGGGGCCGTGGTGTTTGTATCTTCCCTGATACAATAAGGAGGGGACGTGGGTTTGTATCTTCCTGATATCCAATAAGGAGGGGACGTGGGTTTGTATCTTCCTGATATCCAATAAGGAGGGGACTTGCAGCGCGTGGAGCGTCTCAAATAAAACCAAGTTCTATTTTAACGTTTGGCTAAGCAGACGCATGTTCACGTGGGTAAAATTATTGAATAACATGTATGTGTACATTTATTTTCAACGCTTGCTTACATAATGTGGCCGGTGAAGTTTGCATGTAACCAAATACTATTACTCACAATAACCCCAAATAAACGTTAATCTTATCGCAAGCTGCATTATTCCAAACTCATTTTGGATGACCCTTGAATGTTGGATAAGTGCAGTGAAAATGTCACCTAAGCTTTCAATGGCTCTGCAGTGGACCATATCTCTGCAGTCTGCACACTGCAATCTATGTTCTTAGTAAGAGTGCTTTATTGAAACAATGTTTCGATCCTCAGATCATCATTGTGTCTCTTTGACCTCAAGCACCTGCTCAAAACCACTGGATGTGTGTGTAATCTTTTCCAATACTGAACCTTTCTGTATGGCTGCCATAGGTCGACCCAGATTAAGACGTACTCGTGGGACAACGCCCAGGTCCTGCTAGTAGGCAACAAGTGTGACATGGAGGACGAGAGGGTGGTGGCAGGAGACAGGGGCAGGCAGCTTTCTGAACACATGGGTGAGTTCAAGTCACACAACACCAACTCACAGTGCCCACCATAATTACATGAGCTATACAATTCAATGATACTGCTGATGTTAATGGTACTTCTTATCTGATGATTTGATTTTATCATCTGAGTTGTCAGCAACAATAACATGTATAATTAGTTTGCAATTGCTTGGTAGAAGTTCTTATCCAGAGTAAATGCGATCAGGAGGTGGAACAGCATCATAAGCAAACATAAAAAGAATTGTGCCGAATTGGCTGTTGAACACAGATCCCCCAGCCACCACCAAATGTCATGACATACAGGAATGACAAAACACAAAGTTTGCTCACAATAGCTTCAGAAACCAATGGGCAAGAATACTGATCACGTATGGCTAGTTTGGTAAACATTTAAATCCAACACCATTATAACACCATGTTCCAGGGTTCGAGTTCTTTGAGGCCAGTGCCAAAGATAACATCAATGTGAAACAGACGTTCGAGCGGCTGGTGGACATAATCTGCGAAAAGATGTCTGAGAGCTTGGATGCCGCTGACCCGGCAGTTACAGGGGCTAAACAAGGGCCCCAGCTCACCGAGCAGCCCGCACCCCCCCACCAGGACTGTGCATGCTAAAGCTGAGCGACCCCCCCCACCCCACCATCAACTCATCCTCAGGTCCCCTCACAACCCCCCCTTCCCCACAAATCAATGAATCACTCCATATGGGTGAATAGGTGATGTTCACTCTGTTTCTCACATGATTCTCGTGTCCTCTGCTTCCTTTACTCGGGTCCTTACTGTGGTCTTAAATTATGAACTGGAAGGTCTCTATCCAGAGTCTGCCTCAAATCTTCATCATTGTTTACCTTATTTTCTCAGACTAATGGTTTTCTGATAAAAGCCTTTGTTAGAGACGGATGGAATTCCATATTAAAGTACGTGTTGTCATAAACAGGTCAATACTTTGGAAACAGAGATATTGAAGCCTAGTGCATATATACTGTCTAAGTCCCCTGTCTCTGTGTGAAATACAAGAAAACATATATTGGATTGCATCAGTCACTGGTATAACATCATTCCAGTCTCAAATTGTTGTCCAATCAGCCTTTTTTATTTTTTATTTATGTACCTTATGTTTTGTATACTGGTACCGCTTTCCTTTGTAAAGCTTTTCGCGTATGAAAAAACAGTAAGGAAAATACAAACAAATTATAGATAGGTAAAAAGAAACAGAGACATTCTTTATACAGTACCAGTCAAAAGTTTGGACACACCTACTTATTCCAGGGATTTTCTTTATTTTTACTATTTTCTACATTGTAGAATAATAATGAAGACTTCAAAACTATGAAATAACAAATATGGAATCATGTAGTAACCAGAAAAGTGTTAAACAAATCCAAATATATTTTAGATTTGAGATTCTTCAAAGTAGCCACCCTTTGCCATGATGACAGCTTTGCACACTCTTGGCATTTTTGACTGGTACATGTTTGGTTTAAATGTGTATGTAAATAATGTGCATTATCTAATATCTAAGGGATCCATTTGAAAAAAAATGATTTTTTAAAAAAGCATAAAGAAACGATCTATGAAGATATGAGAGGTCAATGTTGTAGATTTTCTCTGAATCAATTTATTTATGGTTTAATTAATCTCATTGTCATCCCCCTATGCCCATTTACACTAAACTTCTTTGCTCCTACTACCGCTCTCAGGTACTTGCTAATACACTTACTAAGAGCTGTTAAGATTAATGCTAGTTGCATGGAAAGAGGCTGAAGCCACGGAACCAGAGCATAGCTGAAGTATATCAGCATCGCTCACCTTTTACATCCATTTCAATTATCTTATTTTGTATTTTTGTGAGAAATAATGAATTACAATGTGCATGTTATATCAGAGGCAATACTTGGCTCCTTATGACTTGAAATAGGATACAAGAGACTGCACAAGTGAGGTTAAATAATATAGAAATCATACTGTGTCCTGTACAATAACATAGGTTAAAAAAAATATGTTTTGCTCAGTTTTGGCGAAGGCTGTTTTTGTCCCACAGCTTGTAAGTACTTAAAGGTAGATATGACGTAGGTGCACAAGTAAACCAGAGCCAATATCCACAACAACTAAGAGCATTAAAGAGTGAGGGTAAACTTCTGCTGTTTGGATCCCGTACCTACCATGCTCAAACAGCTTGACTTGAACCCATGCGCAGATACTGTGTGGGAGTGAAGTCTTGCATCTCACTCATCGCAATATCTGCAATGCTGCTCGTGGCAATGTAATTTAGCTGATTCTACCTTTAATGCACACAAGCGTAGGCTTATGCAACAAAGAGTTTATGGGTTTGTAGTGTGTGTGTGACTGGAACAATTTGCAGTAAAATGTGTGTAAAATTAAACGCTAACCCTTATGAGACTATTTTAGTGCAATTTAGTAAACTGTTTCATTTAGGAAAGAAAAACCTTTTGCCTCTTGTCTTTGAATTGATATTCAGTCCAAGGTCTCAATCCAGGCAAGTTTCCACTCAAATTAGAGAACCACTATCTCCCTTAAGACCTTTGTGATGTTTACGAGTCAACTTTTCTATGTTGTTGACAAATGGCTGTCTTTACTAGAGTGAATGAGTGCGAAATAATCATACAAATAGATCAGTCATTCAAGCATCCTCAATTGATGAAACTGTCACATTTGTACTTCACTGAGTCATACCAAAGTTTTGATGTGGGACAATATTGATAATGTGTAACAATAATACTACTGTAGTTACAATAACAACAATATTTGATCATCTTGCAATCCAGCATACATTTTCAACATAATTTTGCTCTACTATATTATGGCTGTGAGTCTGCCATCTCAATAGTATCCAGAGACCCCCCCCCCCCCCCCCTGTAACCTGTCCTCTCCTCGCCGATCCTGTCTTCCTTTCTATGAAACAAACTGTAAATGCATTTGTCATATGTTTCATGCGTGGATTGTGTGTTGTATTGACTCCAGGCTTGCAAAAAAAGGACAAAATCTGAAACCTGTATTTTATCTGCATTAGTTCTAGGCCTGCTTGTGAATGAATGTGTCACTTTCTTTAATAAAAAGCAATATGCAGTACAACTGAACAGCATTTCAAACAGTAGAGCTTGCTGACAGTAGATCTACTATATAAAGGGTGTCGGGTATAAAAAGAGGGAATAATCATGTTCAACTGATTTGTTAGGTTACATAAAGCCATTACTTTCAAAAAAACATTTACACAAATATACGTGGTTTTAGAACTCTTGTAAAATTGGTGGATTTATAGTGAGAAATGTTGTTAGGATCTTGGATGTCACCAAAGCTTGGGAGAAAAAGAAACATTTGACTTGAGTGTAAATTTAGAAGAGTACAATAAGAGTATTTGAGATTATGTTTTTATTTCATTGATTTGCTATGAAGGCAACCTTCAAGGCATCCAATAAGGTTTGCGCTGTCAGGAAGGTATTGCAATTTTTCAAAAGACCCAAAGTGTTGCTTGTTTTTGGAATTTATTTCATAGTTTTTTTTAAATGTTTTTTTAAATTTTATTTTTGTGCATCCACCGAATACTGTTCTGCAAAGTACTGTTGACTTGGTTTACATAGATTTTTACTTTGCATTTCTATTGTGGGAATACAACAACTAATGTTATAACAATAAGGGAATATGGTGTCAAAATGTTAAAATGTGAACATTACCAAATCTGCTGTACATGTTGTGGAATTCAATGACAAAAATAAAAGTTTGGCCTGTTGCAATATTGCAGTTTTCCTCATTGATGTATGTTCACCACTATCATTATGTAGTGTGCGTCTCACATAAAAATACAGAAGACACACACTCACAAACACAGCAGTTGCACCATCTCATTTGGCTCGTAACATTGCTTCCAGGAGCCTGCCAGCCCCTGCAACATCACATATTTTATAGCCCTGGTACTGATGCTGCAAATTCAAAGCAAGCTGGGACCATTTGTTATTCACTGTCTTATAGGTGTCTGGCTCATAGGTGCCTACGCTACGGTATCTATAGAGTGGTCTCTGAGGCTGCATTCAAAGGCTTGGACCATCTGTTTCATAGGTGTCTGGCTGTCTACACTAAGGTGTTTATACCTGAGATGACCTTGTCATAAAATTATCCATGAAGCATTATTACAGGTTTGATTTACAAAAACAACACCAATAGATCAACTGTGCTACCACAACTTGGTCCTATGCAAACAGATTCATACTGTATAAAGTAACTAAAAGTAATCTTCATTTTTGTTTTGGACTAAATGATCATACGTAGACCTACCAGCATAGCCGGCACTCAATCGAACAAAGAAATTGTGTTGATACAACTAATTAGATGACATTTCGTATACTCAATCAATACATGAACTCATCTACAGCACAGGAGTCTAATTTCTGCAATAGGCCTATCGTATTACACCAGCAGAGGGCACAACACACCATGTTGATACACAATTCACTGACATATCACAGCAAACGGACTTCCTGCGAGGAATGGATACGTTTGTATCCAATATGCTAAATGCTACAATGCCACGATGGACTCCATTCTCCGGACGTGATGCCAGAGTTAGGAGTCAATTTAGGCCTAATAAAGTTGGCTAATATGCTAACTTTTAAAATTCACATAAATAAGTGGAAAAGTGTCCCATGGGCATATTGTACTAAAAGGTGTATTTATATCAAATAAATTGTAATGCTGGGTTGGACCCAAGTTATAATTTATTGGACTTTCCAAATATGTATTGAGCAATATCCTTGTGTGCCCCACCCAATCATTTAGCCTATTGTGAAAACGCAACTAGTATAAAGGCTTACTGTCGCTTGTGAAGACATTGGTGTGTAGGATCTTGTTTTGTTGCTTCTAAATTAATCAGAAAACTGAACCAACAGACAGCAAAACATGTGCCGTGTATTATCAAGCAAGGTTTATTTGATAACTGAATCCAAGTAAAATAGGAATGTGAAGGGAAATATTCAGTGCAACAAAAAGGTGACAACAGTTTCACATTAAGATAACACTGAAATAAGACACTGGAGCATTGAATATAAAATGTACAAGTGCTTGCTTGTAAACGTTAAAAGGGGTAAGAAATGACGTGCACCCAATGACACCCTCTTAGGTAACATTCGAGTTTGTCAATAAACATGCAAATATTTATTTATTCAGTATAAGGCTATGATATAGTAATACAATAATGATGAACTGGTTTGATCCAGTCTTACACCCATGAGAAAGAATGTGTAAACAGAAAATGTACATTAGTGAAGTCCTTTTAGTCTGTAAAGTCGATGGCTCTACGTGCATAATTGAGATATTTGAGAGCCAACAAGAGAACAGATATTGAGCTTATTTATGCTGGTTGACCAATGTCGTCCTGCGATTAGTACACTTGAACTTGATGTGGCAACAATTGGCATCCGCTGTTCACATGATTCAAAACATTTTGTTTTAGCTGAGCCACTTGATCCCGGAGTACACTTGCCGTTGAGGCCAGGTCAGTGTTTTGAGTTTTTAGGTTATTGACTTTGTCTTCGAGTCTGGATATCCTCTCCAGTTTCCTCTTTCGGCACTTGGACGCAGCAATTCTATTCCGCAGCTTTTTCCTCTCGGCTTTAATGCGCTCCTGTGTGTCCATGTTGATAGGCGACAGTGGTGGACTGTCGCCGAAGCTGTGCAAGTCAGGGACTGTCTGCGGCTCATCCTTCAAGGATTGCAGCCGGGAATGTGCTTGTTGCTGCTGTGTGCCACCTAAATGGTGAGAGGGAGGAGGTGGGAAGGGTACAGTGTCTGTGGAGTAATTGACAGTGGTGCCCAAAGGTCCATTACCATAACTGTTCAAGTTCGTATAGACGGGTAAGTCCATGTGTACAGTGACAGGAGCCACGTTGGTACTTAGGTCGAGACTGTTCGTTTGAGCGCAAGTCCCCCCGTTCAGCTGGTTCTGTTTGTGTAAGTCCTCCAGAGCCTTGACGAATCCCTCGGCAAACTCCTGTTCGTCAGTTACTGACTTGGGGTAGAGGAACTGAGAGGTCGGTGTTGTTACGACCATTCCGTTGGACTGAATGAGGAGTCTCTCCAGCTCCGGGGAAGCCAGTTTCAGCAGCCCAAGGTCCGGGGAGTTGAGAATGCTCTCGGCGTCGCGGAGATGGGGCTTTAGATTAGTGGCATCTACAAGGTTTAAATGAATGTCATTCTTCATCATATTTTGGTAAAAGACAAATTCTTAGATGACAGCAGCTGTAAAAAGTCAGCAGAGCCTTACGACAGAAAGAGGGGTTCCCATAACCTCTCAGTTGCTGAAGAGGAAACGATGCGTAATTTGCATAACATTAAATCAAATGCTCTTTTAAAGTTGCCCTACCCCTTCTCCAAGTTCAGGGTATAAATCACCTTTTGCCTAAAAAATGTTGTCGTTTTTTGTTTTTCCTTGTTAATAAACAATTGATAAGAAACAGTCGATGGTTAATCTCCCGACTAGAGGGGTAGAAGTTCCAATGTGTGCGCTCGCATGCTGCCGCTACCTTTTCTATCCTCGTAAATTCCATTATGTCACTTCAGAGCGCGCAGATTGGACAGAAATCGCGTTTTTTCCGTATTTTATTTGAATAAGGGGACGTACTAGCCCCATTGCCATGGAGAAGGCGGGTAAACTGCAAACACTGCGGTGCATTGTGGTTTGATGTCATAGCAAATCTTGGATGGAGGCGTGGGGGTTGGTCAAGGCTTGTTTTCTTCCCTGTTCTATTGCTTTTGCACAGTAAAACAAGTCATTGAGTTCTGTTTGACAAATGTTTTTGCACTAAATACCCTATAACGTTATTTTTTACCTTGTCCAAAAAGTGTGGTGAAAGAAGAAAATAGCAAATGGAGAAGATACTAGGACTAAGAGTGTGGATTTTAGAATGAGCTTTATAAAAAACACATGATATATAATGACTATCAGTGTATTCAAGGTCACACTATTTTCACTAACTGATTGACACAGTAAAGGCATATACAATGTTATAAGGTAAGAGTGACCTACTCTTATTTTCAAGTTTCAAAGTTTATTCACCACAGGGCTGATTCTGACCCGAGTTAAGTGCAAGTAAATGAAACGTAATTCCCTTTTCATGCACCTCTCTCTCTAGGCGTATTCTGACCTTTAACTTAAACATGAGAATAGCATGCTATTCAACCGCTATTCGTTTGGGGTGGAGATTTAATAAATGAAGGTGTGGCGGAGGTGTGTCTACAGATACTTCGTATTCTGACCTTGACTTAATTCCCTATTAATTCCACCACCTTTACGCACAAAGAAAACATTAATAAGGTCTAGCGAACTTACCGGTTCCAAGTGGAAAAAGCATTACTAAATTTTTTTAGATTGAAATAACACCGTTCTCCATGCACTGTAATTTACAACTTAATGAGAGCTATTGATAAGAGATAGGTAAATTAGTAATCCGTTTGGATACTCATCCAAACGGATTAAATATACATTGTTGTAATATAAATATACATTGTAAATGTATTGTAAATATACATTGTTTTAGATCTATTTTACCTTATAATCACTGGAGATGAATGTGAAACCAGTCAAATGGCAGCATTTCATGAACAGTAAAGTTTATGAAATGCTGTGCCATTATGCAGAATTTAAATTGTACTGCCTTTTTACTTGCAGGGATGGGCACCCTCGAATGTCTTAGTTATAGGCTACCCAGACTTTCTCTGTTTCCTATTTCTATCAAGGTAAATATTAGCCACAATCAGTGTCGACCGTAGGGAGTCCTAACAACCACACATATTTAACTGCCAATTTACTGTTAGTTCCCTTCAGTTGTTACAGCCTACATTATTATTCCATTTAATTATATTGTTTCGTTGACCTATATTTGCTTACCTCTGTAAACGCTGCCACGGCCGTGTGGTTGTTGCTGAGGATTATTAGTAACAGTTGATATATATATAAAAAAATACATGTAGGCTAATTAAATCGTTATGGAGAGGAGCGCAGACTCAACGAGCTACACAAAATACTCTGTCAAAGAGGAAGAAAAACTAACATTTGTACAAAAAATTATAATAATGAAAAATAAAACAGTAATATATTTTGATTAGATAAAGACTCAATCCTCTGAGTCAATACATGTTAGAATCACCTTTTGCAGATATTACACCTGTGTGTCTATCTGGGTAAGTCTCTAAAAGCTTTCCACACCTGGAATGTGCAACATTTGCCCATTATTCGTTTTAAAATTCTTCAAGCTCTGTCAAATTGATTGTTAATCATTCCTAAACAACAATGTTCAGGTCTTGCCATAGAATTTCAAGCAAATTTAAGTGAAAACTGTAACTCGGCCACTCAGGAACATTCACTGACTTCTTGGTAAGCAGTGTGGTGCCAGGACAACAACCTCTCCCTCAACATCAGCAAGACAAAGGAGCTGATCGTGGAATACATGAAAACGTAGGGCCGAGCACGACCCCAGTCACATCGATGGGACTGTAGTGGAGATGGTTTGAGAGCTTCAAGTTTCTCGGTGTCCATATCACTAAGGACCTATCATGGTTTCAAACACACCAACACAGTCATGAAGAGGACACGACAACGCCTCTACCCCCTCGGGAGGCTGAAAAGATTTGCCATGGGCCTGCAGGTCATCAAAAGGTTTTACAGCTGCACCATTGAGAGCTCGGCATCTGACCGCAAGGCTCTACAGAGGGTAGTCTGTACGAACCAGTACATCACTGGGGCCGATTTCCCAGCCATCCAGGACCTCTATACCAGGCGGTGTCAGAGGAAGGCCCTAAAAATTGCCAAAGACTCCAGCCACGCAAGTCACAGTCTGTTCTCTCTGCTACCATACGGCAAACGGTACCGGAGCGCTGAGTCTGGGACAAAAAGGCTCCTGAACAGCTTCGACCCCAAAGCGATAATACTGCTGAACAGTTAATTTAACAGCTACCCGGACTTTCTGTGTTTCACCCTCTAATTACATGTACAATTGAAGTCAGAAGTTTACATACACTTAGGTTGGAGTCATTAAAACTCATTTTTCAACCACTCCACAAATTTCTTGTTAACAAACTATAGTTTTGGCAAGTCGGTTAGAACATCTACTTCGTGCATGACACAAGTAATTCTTCCAACAATTGTTTACAGACAGATTATTTCACTTATAATTCACTGTATCACAATTCCAGTGGGTCAGAAGTTTACATACACTAAATTGACTGTGCCTTTAAACAGCTTGTAAAATTCCAGATAATGTCATGGCTTTAGAAGCTTCTGATAGGCTAATTTACATCATTTGAGTAAATTGGAGGTGTACCTGTGGATGTATTTCAAGGCCTACCTTCAAACTCAGTGCCTCTTTGCTTGACATCATGGGAAAATCAAAAAAAAATCAGCCAAGACCTCAGAAAAAAATTGTAGACCTCCACAAGTCTGCTTCATCCTTGGGAGCAATTTCCAAATGCCTGAAGGTACCACGTTCATCTGTACAAACAATAGTACGCAAGTATAAACACCATGGGACCACACATCCGTCATACCGCTCAGGAAGGGGATGCGTTCTGTCTCCTAGAGATGAACGTACTTTGGTGCGAAAAGTGCAAATCAATCCCAGAACAACAGCAAAGGACCTTGTGAAGATGCTGGAGGAAACAAGTACAAAAGTATCTATATATACAGTAAAACGAGTCCTATATCGCCATAACCTGGAAACGCCGCTCAGCAAGGAAGAAGCCACCGCTACAAAACCGCCATAAAAAAGCCAGACTACGGTTTGCAACTGCACATGGGGACAAAGATCGTACTTTTTGGAGAAATGTCCTCGGGTCTGATGAATGAAAAATAGAACTGTTTGGCCATAATGACCATCGTTATGTTTGGAGGAAAAAGGGGGAGGCTTGCAAGCCGAAGAACACCATCCCAGTAGTGAAGCACGGGGTAGCAGCATCATGTTGCTTTGCTGCAGGAGGGACTGGTGCACTTCACAAAGTAGATGGCATCATGAGTGAGGAAAATTATGTGGATATATTGAAGCAACATCTCAAGACATCAGTCAGGAAGTTAAAGCTTGGCCGCAAATGGGTCTTCCAAATGGACAATGACCCCAAGCATACTTCCTTAAGCCATTTTTTGTGGCAAAATGGCTTAAGGACAACAAAGTCAAGGTAATGGAGTGGCCATCACAAAGCCTTGACCTCAATCCTATAGAACATTTGTAGGCAGAACTGAAAAGGCGTGTGCGAGCAAGGATGCCTACAAACCCGATTCAGTTACACCAGCTCTGTCAGGAGGAATGGGCCAAAATTCACCCAACTTATTGTGGGAAGCTTGTGGAAGGCTACACGAAACATTTGACCCAAGTTAAACAATTTAAAGGCAATGCTACCAAATACTAATTGAGTGTATGTAAACTTTTGACCCACAGGGAATGTGATGAAAGAAATAAAAGCTGAAATAAATCATTCTCTCTTCTATTATTCTGACATTTCGCATTCTTAAAATAAAGTGGTGATCCTAACTGACCTAAGACAGGGAATTTTTACTAAAATTAAATGTCAGGAATTGTGAAAAACTGAGTTTAAATGGATTTGGCTAAGGTGTATGTAAACTTCCGACTTCAACTGTGTGTGTGTATATATACAGTATATATATATATATATATATTATATATATTTGATAAGTTCAAAAATGGATGTAGCAACTACAGATTGCGCCTTTAAGTCTATCAAAAGTGTGCGAGATTGAACATGTATCCATTAGGCCTATGGGTTTCTTTTTTTATCCGCATTAATTAGATTAACCAATAAAGGCCTCACTTTTATTCCATAGGCTCGGATCCGCACTATGCAACTGTTGCAAGAGCCCATTTTTCACTGGCTGTCCAATGGTTTAAAAAACAATGATTGATAGGCAGCTTAAACTTCTTGAATTCAACCATTATTCGATTCAAATACACATTTAGAATTGTGAACAGCCATCTACAACAACCACAATCCGTAAGCTGCAAATAGCTAAACGAGAGAGCAGCAGTGTGATTCACATCAATGCGCTATGTAGATATCAATAATAAGTGAAATCCATATCGCCGTAGACAACACCACTGCTGTCATCCCTACCTCCAAGCATGTATTCAAGTTGGATAATCTTTGGATGCCGACAGCAGTCACATCATTGGAAGATATAGCTTGGACTGTAGCCTACAAAAGCCTATTCCTGCTCTTTTCCCGCGATCCATCAAACACATTTGGTGTGTCATCATAGTGGTCTCTGACTTGTGGTCAGTCTCGCTCACGTTGAACACATTTAAAAGTGCACCTTTTTTCAATGCTGATTTGAATGCATTGAAAAAACAGAAGTGTCAGATTTTTGCCCCGCAAACATCCTTTCTGAATTTAAAAGTAATCTTCGAAGTAATCATCTAGTTTTAAAAAAAGTATCTGTAATCTGATTACAATATTTTTGCTGGTAACAGATTACAGTTACAGTTTTTTAATAATCTCTTACATGTAACGGATTACGTCATCCGTTTCTCCCTAACCCTGGTGACAAGGTAGGGGTGGTATACAGAAGATGGTATTTTACCAAATAGGGATAAATCCATATTATGGCAACAATAGCTCAAATAAGCAAAGAGAAACGACAGTCCATCATTACTTTAAGACATGTAGGTCAGTCAATCCGGAAAATTTCAAGACCATAGAACGTTTCTTCAAGTGCAGTCGCAAAACCCATCAGGTGCTATGATGAAACTGGCTCTCATGAGGACCGCCACAGGAAACGAAGACCCAGAATTACCTCTGCTGCAGAGGATTAGTTCATTAGAGTTAACCACACCTCAGATTGCAGCCCAAATAAATGCTTCACAGAGTTCAAGTAACAGACACATCTCAACATCAACTGTTCAGAGAATAATTCATTCATCAGGCCTTTAGGGTTGAATTGCTGCAAAGAAACACACTACTAAATAAATAAGAAGAGACTTGCTTGGGCCAAGAAACACGAGCAATGGACATTAGACCAGTGGAAATCTGTTCTTTGGTCTAATGAGTCCAAATTTGAGATTTTTGGGTCCAACCGCTGTGTCTTTGTGAGACGCAGAGTAGGTGAACGGATGATCTCCGCATGTGTGGTTCCAACCGTGAAGCATGGAGGAGGAGGTGTGATGGCATGGGGGTGCTTTTCTGGCTACACTGTCAGTTATTTATTTAGATTTCAAGGCACACTTAACCAGTATGGCTACCACAGCATTCTGCAATGATATTCCATCCCATCTGGTTTGTGCTTAGTGGGATTACCATTTGTTTTCAACAGGACAATGACCCAACACACCTCCAGACTGTGTAAGGGCTATTTGACCAAGAAGGAGAGTAATGGAGTGCTGCATCAGATCACTCTGTTTGACCACAGAGTGAAGGAAAAGCAGCCAACAAGTGCTAAGCATATGTGCAAACTCCTTCAAGACTGTTGAAAAAGCATTCAAGGTGAAGCTGATTGAGACAATGCCAAGAGTGTGCAAAGCTGCCATCAAGGCAAAGGGTGGCTACTTTGAAGAATCTAAAATCAAAAATATATATTTATTTGTTTAAAAATGTTTTGGTTACTACATGGTTCCATATGTGTTATTTCATAGTTTTGATGTCTTCACTATTATTCTACAATTTAAAAAATAGTAAAAAAAATTGAAAAATCCTTGAATGAGTAGTTGTGTCTGTATACTTCTGGACCTTCTTTGGACACAGTGTTAACAAACCTCCAGACGAGCTTCAATGCCATACAACACTCCTTCTGTGGCATCCAACTGCTCTTAAATGCAAGTAAAACTAAATGCATGCTCTTCAACCGATCGCTGCCCGCACCCGCCCGCCCGTCTAGCATCACTACTCTGGACGGTTCTGACTTAGAATACGTGGACAACTACAAATACCTAGGTGCCTGGTTAGACTGTAAACTCTCCTTCCAGACTCACATTAAGCATCTCCAATCTAAAATTAAATCTAGAATCGGCTTCCTATTTCACAACAAAGCATCCTTCACTCATGCTGCCAAACATACCCTCGTAAAGCTGACTATCCTACCGATCCTTGACTTCGGCGATGTCATTTACAAAATAGCCTCCAACACTCTACTCAGAAAATTGGATGTAGTCTATCCGTTTTGTCACCAAAGCCCCATATACTATCAAATCAATCAATCAAATGTATTTATAAAGCCCTTCTTACATCAGCTGATGTCACAAAGTGCTGTACAGAAACCCAGCCTAAAACCCCAAATAGCAAGCAATGCAGGTGTAGAAGCACGGTATAGAAGCACGGTGGCTAGGAAAAACTCCCTACCCACCACTGCGACCTGTATGCTCTCGTTGGCTGGCCCTCGCTTCATATTCGTCACCAAACGAATAGGTAATCTATAAGTCTTTGCTAGGTAAAGCCCCGCCTTATCTCAGCTCACTGGTCACCATAGCAGCACCCACCCGTAGCACTCGCTCCAGCAGGTATATTTCACTGGTCATCCCCAAAGCCAACTTATCCTTTGGCCGCCTTTCCTTCCAGTTCTCTGCTGCCATTGACTGGAACGAATTGAAAAAAAAATAAACACTGAAGCTGGAGTCTTATATCTCCCTCACTAACTTTAAGCATCAGCTGTCAGAGCAGTTTACTGATCAATGCACCTGTACACAGCCAATCTATCAATAGCCCACCCAACTACCTCATCCCCATATTGTTTTTGTTTTTTTGCTCCTTTGTACTCCTGTAACTCTACTTGCACATTCATCTTCTGCACATCTATCAGTCCAGTGTTAATTGCTAAATTGTAATTAGTCGCCACTATGGCCTATTTATTGCCTTACCTCCCTAATCTTACTACATTTGCACACACTGTATATAGATTTTTCTATTGTGTTATTGACTGTACGTTTGTTTATCCCATGTGTAACTCTGTGTTGTTGTTTGTGTCGCACTGCTTTGCTTTATCTTGGCCAAGTCGCAGTTGTAAATGAGAACTTGTTCTCAACTGGCCTACCTGGTTAAATAAAGGTGATTTTTTTTTTTGAGTGTCCAAACTTTTGACTGGTACTGTATATACATGTAAACAGAAGTTATAGTGACCAGTAGCAGGATAAATAGATCAATACCAATGTAATGGCAATCAATAATCAATGGACAGTAGTGTAATGGAGTAAGACATATAATCAATAATTTTAGCAGCAGCGTAGGTTGTGTCTGAGTTGTCTGAGTGGGTAGAAACTTGTAAATGGGCATATAGTCAGTGTGGATAGTCTGTGGGAGAGGGAGAGCAGTACTTGTTAGTCTTATGGCCAGGGGATAGAAGCTGTTTAAGAGTCTCTTTGTCTGAGCCTTGATGCACTGGTACTGCTTGTTGGACGGCAGCATTGAAAACAGTGCATGTCTCAGGTGGCTGGAGTCTTTGTCAATTTTTGGGGGCTTTTTCAGATACCGCCTGGCATGTATTCTAAAATGTATTAACTCTTTCTTTGTCCTCATCAGTCTACACACAATACCCCATAATAACAAAGCAAAAACAGCTCATATAAATTTTAGCTAATTTATAAAAAATGTAAACTGAAATATCACATTTACATAAGTATTCAGAACCTTTACTCAGTACTTTGTTGAAGCACCTTTGGCAGCGATTACAGTATCAGGTCTTCTTGGGTATGACGCTACAAGTTTGGCACACCTGTATTGGGGACTTTCCCCCATTCTTCTCTGCAAATCCGGTCAAGCTCTGGTAGGATGGGGAGCGTTGCTGCACAGCTATTTTCATGTCTCTCCAGAGATGTTCGATCGGGTACAAGTCTGGGCTCTGGCTGGGCCAATCAAGGATATTCAGAGACTTGTCCTGAAGCCACTTCTGCATTGTCTTGGCTGTGTGCTTAGTGTTGTTGTCCTGTTGGAAGGTGAACCTTCGCCTCAGTCTGAGGTCCTGAGCGCTCTGGAGCTCCTTCATCCTTCATCAAGGATCTCACTGTTGCTCTGTTCATCTTTCCCTCGATCCTGACTAGTCTCCCAGTCCCTGCCGCTGAAAAACACAGCATGATGCTGCCACCACCATGCTTCACCGTAGGGATGGTGCCAGGTTTCCTCCAGACGTGACGCTTGGCATTCAGGCGCTTGGCATTCTTGGTTTCATCAGACCAGAGAATCTTTTTCTCATGGTCTGAGTCCTTTAGGTGCCTTATGGCAAACTCCAAGCGGGCTGTCATCCGCCTTTTACTGAGGAGTTGCTTCTGTCTGGCCACTTTACCATAAAGGCCTGATTGGTGGAGTGCTGCAGAGATGGTTATCCTTCTGGAAGGTTCTCTCATCTCCACAGAGGAACTCCGGAGCTCTGTCAGTGTGACAATCGGGTTCTTGTTAACCTCCCTGACCAAGGCCCTTCTCTCCCCCATTTGCTCAGATGATTTTATTTTTAATATATTTGCAAAAAATTGTAAAAACGTATTTCTGCTTTGTCATTATGGAGTATTGTGTGTAGATATTCAAAAATGGATGACATATTTTTTTTTAAGGCTGTAACATAACAAAATGTGGAAAAAGTGAAGTGGTCTGAATACTTTCCGGATGCATTGTACGTCCTGGGTGGCTGGTAGCTCGCCCCCAGTGATGCGCTGGGCCGTTCGCACCACATTTTGTACGGCCTTCCCGTCGCGGGCGGTGCAGTTGCCATACCAGACGTGATACAACCAGCCAGGATGCTCTCAATGGTGCCGCTGTAAAAGTTCCTGAGGATTTGAGGGGCCATGCCAAATCGTTTCAACCTCCTGAGGGAGAAGAGGCGTTGCCTACCTTCTTCACAACGGTTCTGGTTTGAGATGACCATGTTAAGTCCTCAGTGATATGGACACAGAGGAATTCGAAATTTTTGGCCATCTCAACTGCGACCCGTCGATGTGGATGGGGGTGTGTACCAATCCCTGTTTCCTTTAGTCCACGATCAGGTCCTTGGTTTTGCTGACGTTGAGGGACAGGTCGTTGTCCTGGAACCACACTGACAGTTCTCCAACCTCCTCCCTGTAGATTGTCTCACCGTTGTTGGTGATCAGGCCTACCACCGTCATGTCATCAGCAAACTTGATGGAGTTGGAGTCGTGCTTGTCCACACAGTCGTGGGTAAACAGGGAGTACAGGAGGGGGCTAAGCACACAGCCCCGGGGGTCCCCTATGTTGAGGGTCAGCGTGGCAGAGGTGTTGTTGGCTACTCTCACAACCTGGGGTCAGCCCTTCAGGAAGTCCAGGATCCAGTTGCAGAGGGAGGTGTTCAGTTCCAGGCTCCCAAGCTTGGTGACGAGCTTGGAGGACATTATGGTATTGAACGCTGAGCTGTAGTCGATGAACAGCATTCTCACATAGGTATTCCTCTTGCCCAGGTGGGAGAGGGCAATGTGGAGTGCAATTGAGATTGCATCGTCTATAGATCTGTTGCGGCAGTATGCAAATTGGTGTGGGTCTAGGATAATGGAGGGGATGTGTGCCATGACCAGTCTTTCAAAGCACTTTCAAAGCAGATGTTAGTGCCACAGGGCAGTAGTTATTGTGGCAGGTAGCCTTAGAGTTCTCAGGAACAGGAATTATGGAGTCAGCTTGAGACTTGGGGATTACAGACTGACAGGTTGAGAATTACCGTGAAGATGTCTGCCAGCTGGTCTGCGCATGCTCTGAGAATGTGCCCTGGAATACCGTACGGGTGCGCGGACTTGCGAGTGTTGACCAGATTAAAAACCATACTCGTCGGCCTCAGAGCGAGATCACCCAGTCATCTGGTACGGTGGGGGCCCTCGTGCACGGCTCGGTGTAGTTTTTGTTGAAAGGTGCATAAAATGCACTGAGTTCGTTTGGTAGAGGCATCGGATGGATCACGGCTAGGTCTAACTTTGTAATCTGTAATGGACTGTAGCCCCAGCCAGATGCGTCGAACGTCGGAGCCGGCATAATAATATTCCACCTTGTTCCTGTATTGTCCTCTTGCCTGTTTCATGGCTCTGCAGAGGTCGCAGCAGGACTTCTTGTACACGTTTGTGTCCTCGGCCGTAGCTTTAGTTGGCTGCGATAGCACTGTGTGCGTTAGCTGTGTCCTTTAGTTTAGAGAATACCTCAGTGTTAATACAGGGCTTTTGATTGGGGAAGCAGCAAACCTTCACGGTGGGGACAACGTCGGCAATGCATTCCCTGACGAAGCCCGAGGTGGTTAGCTCATTGGTGCTATCGGCGGATTCCCAAATATTCCAGTTGGCACTAGCAAAGCAGTCCTGTAACATAGCCTCCGATTCGGAGGGCCATCTCTCTATGGAGCGCGTCACAGGTACTTTCTGATTGAGCTTGTTTGTAAACAGGAAGCAGGAGTATAGAGACATGATCTGATTTGCCGAAAGGGGGACGAGGAAGGACTTTATCGCCCTAGCGGTGAAGAAGACGTGTTGATAGAAGTTGGGCATCACGTATCTCTGGCAACAGGTAAAGCAGCCTCCGGGTGCATGGTTTCCTGCTTGTTTATAACCTCGTAGAGTTTATTACGTGCCAGCTTGTTCTTGTCCTGAGGTGGAATATATACCACAGTCACGATAACAGATAAACTCTCTGGGGAGGTAGAAGGGTCGGCATTTGACCGTCAGGTATTCCAAGACGGGTGAACAATAGGTCGAGACTTCCACTGTGCTAGAGTCTGCACACCATCTGTTATTGATGAAGAGACATACCCCTCTGGAATTCCCTGAATCCAATGACCTGTTCACTTGTAGAATGGGGAATCCATCAAGTTGGATAGACATGGGGGGGTACCTTGTCAACCACTAGTATTGCTCTGTTACAAAGTGTCAATAATCCAGTTACTAATTCATGTAAAACTGCATTACACAATAGCAACAATGTAGCTATTATGTGACAGTGTAATAAGGAGATACAAGGAGGGGAGACATCTACCACTTATAGCCTGATATAGGGGTCCCCAGACACCACACACTCACATTTTAACCGCTCAATATACTAAAATCCCATTACTACTAACAGAAACATTTGATATCCAATACCCCTCGATCAGCCTCACTTGTGTAATGTCTATGTGTTGTCGCCATTTCATGTTCCATGAGTATAAGGGAGGATACAGTTCCTGCTTGGATAAGGAAAGTCCACTACGATTCCCTGAGCCAAATATCCTGTGGGTACACCCATTTCACTGCTACTTACTCCATCTACATTTATCCCCACTCAATTCAACCATAAGGCTGACCTAACGTTAATAGCAGAGCCTAGCTTGGTTGATTGAAGCACAGTGCCAAGGCTGCGTATTCAGTTCCCATGCTGCCTATTATTCACCATCTAATACGAACTATACATCACATCTTGGATAAAACTGACCACGAACTAGCTAGAAATGTATAAAAGGATGCAGGGAATATTTGTCACCAGAGAAAGTCTTCCCTTAGTCTTCCTGCAAAGTATTTCTTAACATTAAAGACCTGTCCCAAAGGCCATACTATATCAACATATTATTTCTACACACAAATGTCATAGAAGAGCCAATAAAGCATTTCGGACATTTACTTGTTTGTTTTATTAGACACACGTCACACAACCCAAATTTTCCCCCTGTGAATGGAGCTGCTCCACCTCTACAACAAACCACTGCAGTGCATGCACTTCTAATCTTATTTTTAAAGATGATGCCAATCCGGTTCTCCCTGTGTTCATACAAGCCTCTGGCATGGTAAGGGTTACACCGAGGAGGAGTGTGTGCGTCACAGGTAGGCCCATCTCTGCAAGGCAACGTGGGGGCGGACCACGTCTGCCTGTGATGTCAGAGAGAGCAGCGACAGAGCTCTCTGTGGCGGAAGGGATAAATAAAATAAAAAGGGAGGGGGTGAACGCTGTTCACTGAACAGGCAATATTTCTCTGTAAGAAAAGGCTGAATACAACAGTGCAAAGCGTGCGGGGGCGGTCCAGTGAAAAAACAGCCAGTAGAGGATAAAAAAAAGCCAGTAACATCTAGTATTTTTTCGTTGCAATGTGAACAGGGCTGCTGTAGCATGCTCATACTATAATATACATGCTGTTACTAGAAATGTTTTTTTGGGGCAAGAAAAAGACCATGAAGAAGTACATAATCACATCATTTACATTCATTTTATTACATTTGAAGGCTCAATGCTCTAATGATGATTTATTTTCAATGAATAACCCAAAAAGTAATAGATGAAATGAATACGTCATGGTGGGTATACCAGCTGCTGGGAAAGTATATTATAGGGCAAGACACTATATTTGATACTGTCAAGGAATGACAATGTACAGAAGAATACAAAAGGAAGAATCTTATTCTCTCTGCGATTGAGCTATTCACCAGCTATACATCAACTCCTATGTAAGAGCATTCCACCTGCAGATTAACCTGGTTCTTTAATGTATCTAACATTTGGAGGCAAAGTAATACATTGCTTAGGAGCAGATACACATGTAGCAATGATCTTAACCTGAAAACATAATCAATTCATATTCATTGGAAGCAACCCTGTTGCTTTGGTCTCTATTCCTGGTTATAGTGGGCTGCAAAGGCTTTAGTTGAAACCCAGGACTAACACATTTGATTCAGCAAGTCATGGTCTTGTTGATTAGCTGAATCAGGTATTGTATTGCTAGGCTGGGACAAAAGCCTGCACACACGGCAGCCCTCAGGGAATGAAGAACACTGCTTCCAATGAACTTGTTTCCACGATGAGTCTTGATTTCACAAAGAGCTAAGGAAATCCTGAGATGTTGTCTAATGTCATCTGCTGACGCTATCCTGCTTCACTAACACCAGGAACCTGGGTCATGTTTAGTAAGCACGAAATCAGTAAAAAAAAATGCCCGAAACGGAGTGAAACGGGGACATATCTGATCTTGTGCAAAAATAAATGTTCGTTTTCTGTTTCAAACTGTTTTGCTACAGTGTACCCCAATGAACACAAACCTATACTATAACTGATACTGCAACAACAGGTTAATGATACAAATAAATCAGGAGAAGAGAATCAAACCTGTATAGACAGACGGTGGATATAGACTACACATCTTTCAATGCTACAAGTCAAGGCACAGTGAGATAACACATCAGGAATGTTTGGCATCACTAATGCACGCTGGGAATGGAACACCTTTAAGCCGTGGCCAGGCCCAGGTAATGAATAGGTAGTGTGTGTTTATGTTGAGCAACATGTCATTTGCTGAGCTGTTGTATGCGAGGCATCGCCCAGGATTTATGTCCCTGATTGGAGTGGTTTAGCGTTGTTAAAAGGTATTTGGCGAGAGCATCTGTCTTCATCTAATCAAATAGTACCAGTCAAAGGTTTGGACACAACTACTCATTCAAGGGTTTTTCAATATTTTTACTATTTTCTGCATTGTAGAATAATAGTGAAGACATCAAAACTATGAATTAGCACATATGGAATCATGTAGTAACCAAAAAAATGTTAAACAAATCAGAATATATTTAATATTTGAGATTCTTCAAAGTAGCCAACCTTTGCCTTGATGACAGCTTTGCACACTCATGGCATTCTCTCAACCAGCTTCACCTGGAATGCTTTTCCAACAGTCTTGAAGGAGTTCTCACATATGCTGAGCACTTGTTGGCTGCTTTTCCTTCACTCTGCGGTCCAACTCATCCCCAACCATCTCAATTGGGTTGAGGTGGGGTGATTGTGGACGCCAGGTCATCTGATGCAGCACTCCATCGCTCTCCTTCTTGGTCAAATAGCCCTTACACAGCCTGGAGGTGTGTTTTGGGTCATTGTCTTGTTGAAAAACAAATGATAGTCCCACTAAGCCCAAACCAGATGGGATGGCATATCGCTGCAGAATGCTGTGGTAGCCATGCTGGTTAAGTGTGCCTTGAATTCTAAATAAATAACCGACAGTATCACCAGCAAAGCACCCCCACACCTCCTCCTCTATGCTTCATGGTGGGAACCACAAATCCAGAGATAATCTGTCCAACTACTCTATATCTAACAAAGATACGACAGTTGGAACCAAAAATCTTAAATTTTGACATGAAGGTGTTATTCACACAGTCTCCTCTGAACAGTTGATGTTGAGATGTGTCTGTTACTTGAACTCTGTGAAGCATTTATTTGGGCAGCTATCTGAGGTGCAATTAATTGCCGATTTCTGAGGCTGGTAACTCCAATGAACTTATCCTCTGCAACAGAGGTAACTCTGGGTCTTCCTTCCTGTGGCGGTCCTCATCACAGCGCTTTATGGTTTTTGTGACTGCACTTGAAGAAACTTTCAAAGTTTTTGACATTTTACAGATTGACTGACCTTCATGTCTTAAAGTAATGATGGACAGTCATTTCTCTTTGCTTATTTGAACAGTTCTTGACATAATATGGACTTGGTCTTTTACCAGATAGGGCCATCTTCTGTATACCACCCCAACTGATTGGCTAAAAACGCATTAAGGAAAGAAATTCCACAAATGAACTTAAGGCACACCTGTTAATTGAAAATGCATTCCAGGTGACTACCTCAAGAAGCTGGTTGAGAGAATGCCAAGAGTGTGCAAAGCTGTCATCAAGGCAAAGGGTGGCTCCTTTGAAGAATCTCAAATATACTTTGATTTATTAATACTTTTTTGGTTACTACATGATTCCATGTGTTATTTCATAGTTTTGATGTCTTCACTATTATTCTACAATGTAGAAAATAGAAAAAATTAAGAAAAACCTTGGAATGAGTAGGTGTGTCCAAACTTTTGACTGGTTGTAGCCTCTGATACAGAACGCGTTATATCCCCTCCTATGGCAAGTCTGGGATGGCAGTAACAAGCACAAGGATGTTAATGATTGCATATCTCAGAAAATATAAATCACCTAATTAGTTTATACCTGATGCCATGTATCACAGCATGACTGCTTTGATATGTGTTTTCTACCTTAACCAAATTGTGGTTCTGCAGTGTTTTTACCGTTAGAATGAGCAAGGGCAGCAGTTTCACAGTACGTTGTCTGCCTTCACCTCTGTTCCCACAGATGTGCACTCTACCATGCCCATGACGCAGTTTCAACATGTAGATGACGTTCCACACTCACGGCTATGGGGGAATCCCTGTGTGCGAGGGGGTAGAGTAGTTTCACATGCGAGGTTAGAGGGAGCCTACGGTGGCCTGTCACACACACCCACACACAGACATGCACTCAAAGCCACAAACCCACAGCCACGCATCACAGCAGTGGTTTTGTGTTATGGCTTTGATACTGATGTGTTGACTGTTTTACAACATGCAATGGACAGGACAGGTGGACAATTAGCATTTAGTTAATTCATCATCATTATGTCCTTCTGAACAAGAAAAAAAACAAAACCTCAAAATACTATTACGAAATGTCAAGATTTTTTCCATTCATTCTCATCTCACTTTCTAAAAGGAAAGAGGCATGCAAATTAGTGATGTTTGAGGGAAAAACTTGATGGAAAGTAATATGCGGCCAACAACACAGCAATAATTGAACAATATTTTTATGGAAACCATGTTACTAAGATTAATATTAATGTATGAGGGGAAAACGGTGAAACAAATCCATAATTTGTTTAGTGGGATCAAATGTTCTGGGTGTGTTGACTCCTACAGAAAAGGAATGACATATTAAACAGTATTTTCTCTGTAGATTTTTTCCTGAAAGTCAAAGGAACACTACATCACTGAACTAAGCCTAGAAGGAATTCTGTGATTCAGACAAAAAGTTGACCTGCCCTCAGTGCCCAAAAATGTTTAACATGCCCCTCTGATATCCAGTCACAACGAATAAGTCTTCACTTGACACCCTCTTGATAAGATCAAAGAATTGGGGAATGAATAAGTAATTCCACAATGACAAGAAACAACAATAAATGCCACTTATAGCCACACAAATATGCAAAGGTATTTAGCACTAACAGTGAGCTCCAAAAGTATTGGGACAGCGACACATTTTTTTGTTGTTTTGGCTCTGTACACCAATACTTTTGGTCCCCTAAAATGGGGGGGGGGGGGAATGTACAAAAAGTGTTGTAATTTCTAAATGGTACCTTCAAATTAAAGCTAACAGTCAGCACTTTAACCTCGTAGTCACTGTAATTTCGAATCCAAAGTGCTGGGGCACAGAGCTAAAACAACAACAAAATGTGTCACTGTCCCAATACTTTGAGCTCACTGTATGTTTGGTTAAAAAAAGTCAGAGTGGTTCAATAAAGCGGAATAAAAATGGAATCAAAACAGAGTCTTTCTTGTGGGGCTTGAAATTTTGACAGATGTCCTTACAAGAGAACATTCTGTAGGCCTACGATGTCTCAGATCAGTCCATCCAGGTACTTAGTATAAGGAAAAGACCCTGTAACATCATGTCTCACAGTGAGTGTTAAATCCATTCACAGGATGCTCAACAAACTCAGACAACTGCTCAGGAGACATTATCCAAAGTAATAGAACGCCTTTCAAAACAGCAGCACTGGAATAATCTTATTTCACCACTTACACTGAAATCAAATAGACCAAAATTACAGGAAAGGAAAAGCTTCTCTTTAATGTGATCGGTGAGAGAAACTAAAAATGTTTCCTGGCAGCCTGCATTAGATACAAGTTTCCATAAATACATGGGCAGGCTGGTATATCTGTGCCCTGCAGTAAAAATAGCCCCGATTCCAAAGGGAAGTGATGACGTCCACAGCCTACCTGCATCAGCAGTCGTCATCATCATCCTCGGGTAGCGGGGGGGGGGGCATTGTCGACCATCGCCATGGCAACACCTACATGCAGCATGACGCAGGAGAGTGTGGCAGAGGAGAGTGAGGCTGCGATTGGATGGGCTGGTGCAGTGTTGTGTGGGCAAACAATGCGTGGGAGGATGGGAGCAAGGATGTGAGGAGAGGAAGAGGAGGATATAAAGACCATCTCTCAGATGACTTCCACCCTCCAGGTCAAAGCCAGTTATCACAGCTAAAATTTCAGCGAAGCAATTACCGAAGATCTGATCCGCACGCCCCTTGAGCAATGTCTGAGAAGCAGAACAAATGTTTTTCCTCCCTTAGCAATTCATTTTTTTTATATTGTTCTGCATTTGTGGTGAAATTCTGTCTCTCAGAATGAAAGGGAAACTGTGAATTAACAGTGAATTAATTCCAATGCAGCAAGAAAAAAGCATTTGGCAACACACTTAACACTGGTGATTCAGAGATGCCGAATCCTTTCGATTTTATAAGAGGTTTCCTTTGATTTAGTACACCCACAGATATGGTATTGTAGGGATAGTGGGAAACTGTATTCCAATGCATATGGCATGACACAGATTGATCCACCACATGAAAGCTGATGGTAAAATTAATATCCTTCCAATCTTCAACTCCTTGGGCACCCTGTACGTCCCTTGTTCTAGCATGATTTGATTAATTCCAATACCACTATTGATTCCTTCAGGGACAATTTATAAAGCATAATCCACCCACATACAGTTACGATACATCCTCCACAACGCATGATACAGTGGCAGACAAATATATTGGCACCCTTGCACATTTCTTAAAGGTCCAATGTTGCCGTTTGTATCTCAATAGCAAATCATTTCTGGGTAACAATGAAGTACCTTACTGTTATTTTAAATTAAAACTGTAAAAAATAAAACACAAATTGCTTCTAAGTAAAGAGCAATTTCTCAAACAATTTTTGCCAGGACTGTCTGGGAGTGGTCTGAGTGGGGAAGGGAAAACTGAAATGTAGCTGTTATTGGCAGAGAGGTTAGGAACTCTTTCTTATTGGTCTATTAACTAAATTTACAGCCTGGTGATGTCCCCAGGCAGGTCAATACTCCATCCCACCAAAACAGGCTGAAATTTCAGACAGCCTTTTCAAACATCACTAAAAGACCATTATCATCATTTTCACAGTATTATTCCAGAGGTGGCAGAATGAAGTGCTCGAGTTGGGGTGTAGGGTTTGAGCATAGCCTGTAGGTAGGGAACTGCCCCTCCCTACCTTCAGGCTGTGCTCAAACCCTACAACCCAACCACTCCGTTCTGCCACCTCTGGTCACTTGCCCCTCCCACCCCTACAAGAGGGCAGCTCACACTCAGCCCAGTCCAAGCTCTTCTCTGTCCTAGTGCCCCCAACCAACTTCCCCCTGAAGTTAGAACAGCAGAGTCCCTGCCCATCTTCCGAAAACATCTGAAACCCTACCACTTCAAAGAGTATTTTAAATAATCCCACAGCATCCTGACCCCTCTCAAAAAAAAAAAATGCATTTTGTGAATTAACTCGCACTTGACTTTTACTAGCTCTGACCTTGCTGATAGCTACTTTAAGGAAAATGTAGTTACTATGACTGTGATATGTCGCTGGCCCACCTAGCTATCTTAAGATGAATGAACTAACTAAGTCACTCTGGATAAGAGCATCTTCTAAATGACTAAATTGTAAATGTATTCCAACCTCAGTGTGGAAATATATGACACAGGAAAATCACGTTGACTGAAGATAGCCTGCTGCCACCCCAGTGCTTCACGGTTGGGATGGTGTTCTTCGGCTTGCAAGCCTCCCCCTTTTTCCTCCAAACATAACGATGGTCATTATGGCCAAACAGTTCCATGTTTGTTTCATCAGACCAGAGGACATTTCTCCAAAAACTACAATCTTTGTCCCCATGTGCAGTTGCAAACCGTAGTCTGGCTTTTTTATGGCGGTTTTGGAGCAGTGGCTTCTTCCTTGCTGAGCGGTATATGTCGATATAGGACTCGTTTTACTGTGGATATAGATACTTTTGTACCGGTTTCCTCCAGCATCTTCACAAAGTACGTTCATCTCTAGGAAACAGAACGCGTCTCCTTCCTAAGCGGTATGACGGCTGCGCCATGGTGTTTATAATAGCGTACTATTGTTTGTATAGATGAACGTGGTACCTTCAGGCGTTTGGAAATTGCTCCCAATGATGAACCAGACTTGTGGTCTACAATTTGTCTGATTCCTTTTGATTTTCCCATGATGTCAAGCAAAGCGGCACTGAGTTTGAAGGTAGGCCTTGAAATACATCCACAGGTACACCTCCAATTGACTCAAATGATGTCAATTAGCCTATCAGAAGCTTCTAAAGCCATGACATAATTTCCTGGAATTTTCCAAGCTGTTTAAAGCCACAGTCAACTTAGTGTATGTGAACTTCTAACCCACTGGAATTGTGATACAGTGAATTATAAGTGAAATAATCTGTCTGTAAACAATTGTTGGGAAAATTACTTGTGTCATGCACAAAGTAGATGTCCTAACCGAATTGCCAAAACTATAGTTTGTTAACAAGAAATTTGTAGAGTGTTTGAAAAACTAGTTTTAATGACTCCAACCTAAGTGTATGTAAACTTCCGACTTCAACTGTATATCTGGCTGCCAATGTATGTACACCTACATTCCTACTAGGGTTGGGCAATATGGCCAAAATATCATATCAAGGTATTTAAAAAAAAATATGGATGGTATTTTATGTTTTTTAATAATAGAAGTTCTTACATTTGCTTCATGAGTAGTGCGTGACCCTAGGGTGGCAACAAATACATTCAAATACAAGTCATTTCAATGGGTCTTTCTCCATTCTGATTGTTTTATACTGTTCAATTCAACCAAAAATTATTTAAGACTCATCAATTTCTGCATTTCCCGCACTCCTTTGAGATCCTTTCCACACTGCCATGTAGGGCTGCCACGATATGGGCAAACAACCTAGGCCTTATTTTTAATCAAATGTTGCAATTCCGATTTGACTTGCGATTTAGTGAAAAACACTTGGGTGAACTGCTGGAATCATAGAAATAAAATGATTATTCTAATTCTACACTTAGAATATAATACTGGGCACTTTGAATAGTGTTTGACATGACAAAGAATTAAAATGCCAGGGAAGAGTTATTGTGACAGGGTAGTAACCAAAGTGTTGACAAGTGTTTCCTAGGAGACCCTATAATCTTTGGCTACATTTTCTTTTAGCTACTTTATGTAGCTAACATATTCATGCTTTGCGTATTCCGCTTTGATTTAGAATATACTATTGCACAAATAACATGCTGATTTAGGTCTACACCATCACTGGTATTATCAGGCTGTATAGCTAATTACGTTTGCTCTGACTCAGTACATTTGTTAGCTAGCTAGCCAGCTAACTAGCGATTAGTGGCTAACAAGATTTAGGCCCAACTTGCTAAGAAAAAGACAAACTATCTGTTTGCAGATGTAAGACACACAAACTAAGTGTAATTATAGAACGGTAGTGGATTTATATTAAAGAAGCAAAGTGAAAACAGCAACCTTGTCATCAACATTGTTGCATGTGCTGCATTGACCATGCAGACTAGACTGAATGCAAGTGTCTCATGGTCTAGGAACAACAATGGCGCTCTTTGAGTGACAGGGGGTGGGGCTAGGTCTGTGTGGAAAGTGGCATGGAGAGAGAGCAGAGAGAGATGACTCAAGTAGCGAAGTAAACTATAAAAATGGACTTCACACGCGGCTTGTCCCAATTAACAAACATTCCAATACAGGTATAGAAGGTAAAGTAAAAACCAAAACCGGTCTGTGCATCAATACCGGTATATCGTAAAATACTATATACCGCCCTGCTCTAATTCATACACGGCCATTATCATCAGGCATGAGTCACAGGCCTTCTGACTGACTGTCCATTGTCTACCAGCTAGATGTACTAGTTCCAGTTAGCTGGTATGGGGATAAAATAATTGCAACCTGTAGTAATTTTAGTTTGACATGTTTTGCTGTCTGCTAGGTTTAAAACTATGAGCAAAGAAATAGGCTAGTTCTAAGGTTGTAATTAACTCTAAGGGTATCATTTGGAAACTGAAAGACAGCAAAGGTAGGCCTGTATTAGTCAAGCTTGTAAGTTTTGTCTTGGCCCTTTTGAGAAGGCAGATGAGAGGGCATTGGGCTCTAATTGAAGAGAACCATTTGTCTTTATCTCAGGGCTTAGCAGTACTGTGGCATAACCTGTCAGAGGAAAATATATTCCAACCAGAGGACATTAGCTCAAACCTCTTAACACAATATCTTTCTCCCTCATACATTGCTACACAAACACTCACCTACCCACACACACATTCTCTTAAGTAGTCCCCCACAATGGTGTGAAATTGTAGCTTACAAGGACATATAATACATATGAGTAATGCTATACCCATGGATTTGGGTACAGGGTAACTTCAACCGTCATTAAAGTATCTCACAATCGAGGCCTCCAAAAACTAAAAGTCGGAAAAAGAAAGCACATTAGCATGAAACTTCTGTTAACGTTATCTTTCACGACGTCCCAAAAGTGCTGTAAAAAAAAAAAAAAAAAACATTCCCCACAGGCAGGAAAAAGGCGAGCAAGCATTTTTCATGACCGAGCGCCAAATATGGAGAACAACATTCTGCTAATTTGATAATATAAGTGCTAGATAACTTTTATATCCTGGGTCGTATCCTTCAAGAGAGCTGTGGTACATTGGTCTCATAACATTTATGGGACACAAAACCAGTGCCTAGGGATTTTGGTATATTCTGGTAACACTTTTGCCTCATACAAATACAGTGCATTCGGAAAGTATTCAGACCCTTTAACTTTTTCCACATTTTGTTAGGTTACAGCCTTGTTCTAAAATGGATGAAATAGTTTTTTCCTCCCCTCATCAATCTACACACAATACCCCCTAATGACAAAGCAAAAACAGTTTAGAAATTTGTGCTAATTTATGAATAAAATCTGAAACGTCACATTTACATAAGTATTTTGTTTAAGCACCGTTGGCAGCGACTAAAGCCTCGAGTCTTCTTGGGTATGACGCTACAAGCTTGGCACATCTGTATTTGGGGAATTTCTCCCATTCTTCTCTGCAGATTCTGTCAAGCTCTGTCAGGTTGGATGGGGAGCGTCGCTGCACAGCTATTTTCAGGTCTCTCCAGAGATGTTCGATCGGGTTCAAGTCCGGGCTCTGGCTGGGCCACTCAAGGACATTGATACTTGGCCGAAGCCACTCCTGCATTGCATTGGCTGTGTGCTTAGGGTCGTTGTCCTGTTGGAAGGTGAACCTTCGCCCCAGGTCCTGAGCGTTCTGGAGCAGGTTTTCATCAAGGATCTCTCTGTACTTTGTTCACTTCACATTTCTCTCAATTCTGGCTAGTCTCTGCCAGGCCCTGCCGCTGAAAAATATCCCCACAGCATAATGCTGCCACCACTGTAAATAACAGCTGGTGCACGATATCTAAGGAAGTCTCGAGCTATTGCTCGCCTGAGGTAAAGTACTTAGACCACACTATCTACCTAGAGAGTTCTCATCTCTATTTATCGTAGCTGTTTACATACCACCACAGTCAGAGGCTGGCACTAAGACAGCATTGAATGAGCTGTATCACCCAGAGGCGGTGCTCCTAATAGCCGGGAACTTTAATGCAGGGAAACTTAAATCCGTTTGACCAAACTCAGGACCACCTGAGAGAGACGCATACAAAGCTCTCCCTTGCCCCCCAGTTGGCAAATCTGACCATAATTCAATCCTCCTGATTCCTGCTTACAAGCAAAAATTAAAGTAGGAAGCACCAGTGACTAGATCAATAAAAAAAGGTCAGATGAAGCAGATGCTAAGCTACAGGACTGTTTTGCTAGCACAGACTGGAATATGTTCCGGGATTCCTCCAATGGCATTGAGGAGTACACCCAATCAGTCATTGGCTTCAGTAGTAAGTGCATCGATGACGTCGTCCCCAGTGACCGTACGTACATACCCCCAACCAGAAGCCATGGACTACAGGCAACATCCGCACTGAGCTAAAGGCTAGAGCTGCCGCTTTCAAGGAGCGGGACTCTAACCCGGAAGCTTATAAGAAATCCCGCTATGCCTTCCGACGAACCATCATACAGGCAAAGCGTCAATACAGGACTAAGATCGAATGTACTACACCAGCTCCGACGCTTGACGGTTGTGGCAGGGCTTGCAAACCATTACAGACTACAAAGGGAAGCACAGCCGAGAGCTGCCCAGTGACACGAGCCTACCAGACAAGCTAAACAGCTTCTATGCTCGCTTCGAGGCTAATAACACCGAAACATGCATGAGAGCACCAGCTGTTCCAGAAGACTGTGTGATCACGCTCTCCGCAGCCGATGTAAAACCTTTAAACAGGTCAACATTCACAAGGCTGCAGGGCCAGACGGATTACCAGAACGTGTACTGCGAGCATGCGCTGACCAACTGTCAAGTGTCTTCACTGACATTTTCAACCTCTCCCTGTCTGAGTCTGTAATAATCAAGCAGACCACCATAGTGCCTGTGCCCAAGAACACTAAGGTAACCTGCCTAAATTACTACCGACCCGTAGCACTCATGTCTGTAGCCATGAAGTGCTTTGAAAGGCTGGTCATGACTCACATCAACACCATTATCCCAGAAACCCTAAACCCACTCCAATTTGCATACCGCCCCAACCGATCCACAGATCGGAAACACCTATATGAGAATGCTATTCATTGACTACAGCTCAGCGTTCAACACCATAGTGCCCTCAAAGCTCATCAATAAGCTAAGGACCCTGGGACTAAACACCTCCCTCTGCAACTGGATCCTGGACTTCCTGACGGGTCGCCCCTAGGTGGTAAGGGTAGGTAAAAACACATCCGCCACGCTGATCCTCAACACAGGGGCCCCTTAGGGGTGCGTGCTCAGTCGCCTCCTGTACTTCCTGTTCACTCATGACTGCACGGCCAGGCACGACTCCAAAACCATCATTAAGTTTGCCGATGACACAACAGTGGTAGGCCTGATCACCGACAAGACAGCCTATAGGGAGGAGATCAGAGACCTGGCCATGTGGTGCCAGGACAACAACCTCTCCCTCAACGTGATCAAGACAAAGGAGATGATTGTGGACTACAGGAAAAAGAGGACCGAGCACACCCCCATTCTCATCGACGGGGCTGCAGTGGAGCAGGTTGAGAGCTTCAAGTTACTTGGTGTCCACATCACCAACAAACTAACATTGGCCAAACACACCAAGACAGTCGTGAAGAGGGCACGACAAAACCTATTCCCCCTCGGGAGACTGAAAAGATTTGGCATGGGTGGGTCCTCAGATCCTCAAAAGGTTCTACAGCTGCACCATCAAGAGCATCCTGACTGGTTGCATCACTGCCTGCTATGGCAACTACTCAGCCTCCGACCGCAAGGTACTACAGAGGGTAGTTCGATCGGCCCAGGACATCACTGGGGCTAATCTTCCTGCCATCCAGGACCTCTATACCAGGTGGTGTCAGAAGAAGGCCATAAAAAGTGTCAAAGACTCCAGCCACCCTAGTCATAGACTGTTCTCTCTGCTACTGCACGGCAAGCGGTACCGGAGCGCCAAGTCTAGGCTTCTAAACAGCTTCTACCCCCAAGCCATAAGACTCCTGAACACCTAATCAAATGGCTACCCAGACAATTTGCATTCCCCCCCTCCCTTCCCCTCTTTTACACCGCTGTTACTCTGTTATCATCTATGCATAGTCACTTTAATAACTCTACCTTCGTGTAGATATTACATCAACTAACCGGTGCCCACAAATTTACTCTGTACCGGTACCCCCCCTGTAAATAGTCTCACTCTTGTTATTTTACTGCTGCTCTTTAATTACTTGCTACTTGTATTTCTTATTCTTATCTGTATTTTTTTAACTGCATTGTTTGTTAGGGGCTCGTAAGTAAGCATTTCACTGTAAGGTACCTGTTGTATTTTGCGCGTGTGACTCATATAATTTGATTTGACTAGGGCTGTGGCGGTCACGAAATTTAGTTGGCTGGTGATTGTCAAGCAAATAACTGTCGGTCTCATGGTAACTTACCGTTAATTAACAAACACATTTAGCATCTTCTGGCTCCCCTGATGCAGAACATCTACATTTTAAAAAGTCTAATAAATCCATGTAATATATCCTACACCTTCGCAATAAATCCATTATTATTTTAGACAGGTCTAAAGAAGTATGATATGAAGAAAATCAAATTCAGAAGAACAGAATAGCATACTCTGAGTTGTCCTTATGTTAGGCTCTGATCTGGCTATGCCAAATGGCTGTGGGCTACATTAGTTAATTTAGCAGACAAGATTTGCTTAGAATTCCTTGGGATTATTTTATATAATCTTTTTAGTATGAAGAATACACTTGAACAAAGCTGAATAAAATAGAAAGGCGATTTACTCCAAACAATTTGAGTGCGCAATTCTGTGTTAACAAAGAAATAGGTATTCCTATATGCTTAATTTAGTTATTATTGTAACTTTAGTTGTTCTACAAACATTGATCTATATGTTTTGATTTTTAATACATTGTAAGGCTGCATGACGTGACTAAAGATGATTTGAAAAAAAGTTGCTTTAAAAAAGGCATGAGCTCTGCTTTGTGTGCTTTATTTGTTGCGCAGGACATACACTCTACATCAGTCACTCATTCACAATTTCACGGCAGCATCCCCTTTGTGTGGCTGTAATGCACCCTAAAACAAAATCTGTGCCTTTTGCGGCCAGTGGCCGTTGTGCCCTTCTCCCTGAGTGCTGCTCGCTCAGAATCACCTCTCACTCACATGACTCTCCATCACGTGATCGGGTCTTTTTCACAGGCTACAAGTGAAGACAGACAAATAGGGGACGCAACTGCGTGCATCCTTATCTAATTCTGAGGTGCATATTGAAGATGTTGGAAGAACTGTCCACATTTACTTAGTCAGCCAACAAGATGAGTAGGCCAAATGAACAGCAAAAGCACTAGCCTATGTCAATCTACTATCCCCCATAGTACAAAAGTCGACCTATTCTATTCGAGAAATAAATATTCCAAACATAGTCTGGGACAATTGTGGGATGCGATAGATCCCGAATTAATACAAACACAAGCATCAAATAAAACTTTTTTACGCAATGTGGCTGACGCAGCAGATCAGAACGTTTACTTAAAATGTTGATAAACTATTAGTCTATTTCTTCACATTATAAGCGCAGCAATGCACACATGGTAATAGGCTAGGCGTGAATGTTCCATTAGCAGGAAAACACCATTATCATAAGTGACCGCAATGCAATTATGAATGTAATGCTTTTATTATAAAAGGTGCAATTTTATGGTGAAAATAATCTTCCCCAAACTTGAAACTCATGCGCTGCTTGTGTATGCCAGTTTGGCTCTAAACCCCTTGTAAAGCGGATTAATATGCTTAAATTTTAAGAAGTTATCAAAACATATAGGGCTAGGCTAATTTGAAAATGAGCCAAAAATAAATAAATAAATAAATAGGCTTTGTTTCTTATGCTGGGCATCATTCACAAGTGATAGGCTAATATTGTCACCCATCAGACTACTCTTGATTTAATCGTCTTTGCATATACTAAATAATATATGTGTGAAATTTGTTTTGATTTAGAACGGACATTTATCATGCACCTTTATCGAAACAGGGACAGCAGGAAAAAAATACATGTCATCTATGCACATAAATAGCGAATGGAGGACACTTTTTCCGTGGTTAATTTTCATGCCAGCCAGGTAGGCTATACTCCTGTTATAAATAAGTAATGTGCTTAATATTAGGAAAGTTGAGAAATAAATATAGTAGGCCTAGCCTATAGAAAGCTGATGGGATCCTCTTTTTAGTAGAGGCCATCACTCTGTTTTCTCATGTAATTGCATAGCCTATAGAAATGTTGTGCAACATGAGCTCATGGGCTCTCATGAAGTGTTTGATTAGATTTTCAATTACATTTGCATTGATGTCAGAGTGATTAGAGGGACAATAGTGTTGAGTACCAGGCAGTTAGCACGTTTGGTAGGCTACTAATGAGACCAGCAGCAGCATCAGAGCCTTTCCAAAACATGTCCAATAAATTGAATTCACCACAGGTGGACTCCAGTCAAGTTGTAGAAACATCTCAAGGATGAACAATGGAAACAGGATGCACCGTAGCTCAATTTCGAGTCTCATTGCAAAGGGTCTGAATACTTATGTAAATAAGGTTTAAAAAATATATAAAATGTATTACATTTGGAAAAATGTATTAAAAACCTGTTTTCGCTTTGTCACTATGGGGTATTGTGTGTATATTGATAAAAGTTCAAATGTTCCTCATCAATTTTAGAATAAGGCTGTATTGTAACAAAATGTGGAAAAAGTGAACAGGTCTGAATACTTTCCGAAGGCACCTTATTTCAGAGGTAGGGAAACCATCTCCTCATAATTTCCAGCAACCCATTGTCAAAAAACACTTATGCATTTTACATTTTCAATTGAAGCTGGCTTTTCATGCAAATGAAGGTGAGGTTTGAGTTCTTTTTGGGGGTTTCATGTGGTTACTGAAACTAATACAGATGTTCCATTTCAATTCATTAGAAACAGCCACAATACTTGCAACACTACAGTAATAAAACTCATGGAACCGCATCCTAAATCAGTCAGCATCATGTGATATTTAACTTCATGAATTATAACTATGTTAAATCACGGCTTGCCTTGCTAGCTAAACCCCTTGCTCTGGCCAAATGCTACGCCACGCCACAGACATCAGTTTCTTTTCCGCAATAGAGCCCCACAGTGGAGGTGTCATAATACCCATAAAACCTAGCTGTTACAATCATTTTTCCACCATTCATTTTATCCTCTCATTTAAAAAAAAAAAAAGCTGTTGCACGGCAACTCACTGCCTTCCTGAAGACAAACAATGTATACGAAACGCTTTAGTCTGGTTTTAGACTCCATCATAGCACTGAGACTGCACTCATGAAGGTGGTAGATTACCTTTCAATGGCGTCAGACCAAGGCTCTGCATCTGTCCTCGTGCTCCTAGACCTTAGTGCTGCTTTTGATACCCTCGATCACCACATTCTTTTGCAGAGATTGGAAACCCAAATTGGTCTACATGGACAAGTTCTTGCCTGGTTTAGATCTTATCTGTCGGAAAGATATCAGTTTGTCTCTGGATGGTTTGTCCTCAGACAAATCAACTGTACATTTTGGTGTTCCCCAAGGTTCCGTTTTAGGACCACTATTCTTACACTGTCAACTGCATATATTTTCAGCAAACTTAACATGTGTAAATATTTGTATGAACATAAGATTCAACAACTGAGACAAACTGAACAAGTTCTACAGACATGTGACTAACAGAAATGGAATAATGTGTCCCTGAACAAAGGGGGGGGGTCAAAATCAAACGCAACAGTCAGTATCTGGTGTGGCCACCAGCTGCATTAAGTACTGCAGTGGATCTCCTCCTCATGGACAGCACCAGATTTGCCAGTTCTTGCTGTGAGATGTTACCCTACTCTTCCACCAAGGCACCTGCAAGTTCCCGGACATTTCTGGGGGAATGGTCCTAGCCCTCACCCTCCGATCCAACAGGTCCCAGACGTGCTCAATGGGATTGAGATCCGGGCTCTTCGCTGGCCATGGCAGAAGACTGACATTCCTGTCTTGCAGGAAATCACGCACAGAACGAGCAGTATGGCTGGTGGCATTGTCATGCTGGAGGGTCATGTCGGATGAGCCTGCAGGAAGGGCACCACATAAGGGAGGATGTCTTCCCTGTAACGCACAGCGTTGAGATTGCCTGCAATGACAACAAGCTCAGTCCGATGATGCTGTGACACACCGCACCAGACCATGACGGACCCTCCACCTCCAAAATCGATCCCGTTCCAGAGTACAGGCCTCAGTGTAACGCAAATTCCTTCAATGATAAACGCGAAACCGACCATCACCCCTGGTGAGACAAAACCGTGATACGTCAGTGAAAAACACTTTCTTTTTGCCAGTGCTGTCTGGTCCATAGATGGTGGGTTTGTGTCCATAGGCAACATTTTTGCCAGTCATGTCTGGTGAGGACCTGCCGTACACCAGGCCTACAAGCCCTCAGTCCAGCCTCTCTCAGCCTATTGCGGACAGTCTGAGCACTGATGGATTGTGAGTTCCTGGTGTAACTCAGGCAGTTGTTGTTGCCATCCTGTACCTGTCCCGCAGGTGTGATGTTCGGATGTACCAATCCTGTGCAGGTGTTGTTACATGTGGTCTGCCACTGCGAGGACAATCAGCTGTCCGTCCTGTCTCCCTGTCGCGCCATTTCGGCGTCTCACAGTACGGAATTGCAATTTATTGCCCTGGCCACATCTGCAGTCCTCATGCCTCCTTGCAGCATGCCTAAGGCACGTTCACACAACTGAGCAGGGACCCTGGGCATCTTTCTTTTGGTGTTTTTCCAGAGTCAGTAGAAAGGCCTCTTTAGTGTCCTAAGTTTTCATAACTGTGACCTTAATTGCATACCGTCTGTAAGCTGTTAGTGTCTTAACGACCGTTCCACTGGTGCGTGTTCATTAATTGTTTATGGTTCATTGAACAAGCATGGGAAACAGTGTTTAAACCCTTTACAATGAAGATCTGTGAAGTTATTTGGATTTTTACGAATTATCTTTGAAAGACAGGGTCCTGAAAGGGGGATGTTTCTTTTTTTGCAGAGTTTATTTTACCTCTTGGTGATGCCATTCGGAAACATAATGTTAACTTTCACTACTATGCGGACGATATACAGCTGTACATTTCGATTAAACATGGTGAAGCCCGAAAATTGCCCTCCCTGGAAACCTGTGTTTCAGACATAAGGAAGTGGATGGCGTCAAATGTTTTACTTTTAAACTCAGACAAAACAGAGATGCTAGTTTTAGGTCCCAAGAAACAAAGAGATCTTCTGTTGGATCTGACAATTAATCTTGATGGTTGTACAGTCGTCTCAAATAAAACTGAAGGACCTCTGCGTAACTCTGGACCCTGATCTCTCTTTTGACAAACATATCAAGACTATTTAAAGGACAGCTTTTTTCCCCCATCTACGTAACATTGCAAAAATCAGAAACTTTCTGTCCAAAAATGATGCAGAAAAATGTATCCATTCTTTTGTCATTTCTAGATTAGACTACGGCAATGCTCTACTTTCCGGTTACCCGGATAAAGCACCAACTTCAGTTAGTGCTAAACACGGCTGCTAGAATCTTGACTAGAACCAAAAAATGTGATCATATTACTCCAATGCTAGCGTCTCTACACTGGCTTCCTGTTAAGGCTAGGGATGATTTCAAGGTTTTACTGCTAACCTACAAAGCATTACATGGGTTTGCTCCTACCCATCTTTCCAATTTGGTCCTGCCGTACATACCTACATGTACGCTACGGTCACAAGACGCAGGCCTCCTTACTGTCCCTACAATTTCTAAGCAAACAGCTGGAGACTGGGCTTTCTCCTATAGAGCTCCATGAACGGAAAGGCACTGGAGCAACGAACCGCCCTTGCTGTCTCTGCCTGGCTGGTTTCCCTCTCTCCACTCGGATTCTCTGCCTCTAACCCTATTACAGGGGCTGAGTCACTGGCTTACTGGTGCTCTTCCCTGCCGTCCCTAGGAGGGGTGCGTCACTTGAGTGGGTTGAGTCACTGACGTGATCTTCCTGTCCGGGTTGTCGCCGTGGGGGAGATCTTCGCGGGCTATACTCGGCCTTGTCTCAGGGTAGTAAGTTGGTGGTTGGAGATATCCCTCTAGTGGTGTGGGGGCTGTGCTTTGGCAAAGTGGGTGGGGTTATATCCTGCCTGTTTGACCCTGTCCGGGGGTATCGTCGGACAGGGCCAGTGTCTCCTGACCCTTCCTGTCTCAGCCTCCAGTAATTATGCTGCAATAGTTGTGTGTCAGTGGGCTAGGGCCAGTCTGTTATATTTGGAGTCTTTCTCCTGTCTTATCCGGTGTCCTGTGTGAATTTAAGTATTCTCCCTCTCCCTGAGCCCATGCCTCAGTATTAACTGGCCTGATGACTCCTTGCTGTCCCCAGTCCACCTGGTCGTGCTGCCGCTCCAGTTTCAACTGTTCTGCCTGCGGCTATGGAACCCTGACCTGTTCCCCCGGACGTGCTACCTTATCCCGGACCTGCTGTTTTCGACTCTCTCTCTCTACCGCACCTGCTGTCTCGAACTCTGAATGATCGGCTATGAAAAGCCAACTGACATTTACTCCTGAGGTGCTGACCCGTTGCACCCTCTATAACCACTGTGATTTTTATTATTATTTGACCCTGCTGGTCATCTATGAACATTTGAACATCTTGGCTATGTACTGTTATAATCTCCACCCGGCACAGCCAGAAGAGGACTGGCCACCCCTCAGAGCCTGGTTCCTCCCTAGGTTTCTGCCTTTCTAGGGAGTTTTTCCTAGCCACTGTGCTTCTACATCTGCTTTGCTTGCTGTTTGGGGTTTTAGGCTGGGTTTCTGTATGGCACTTTCTAACATCGGCTGATGTAAAAAGGGCTTCATAAATACATTTGATTTTAAAAACACTTAAAATAAGGTCTGCGTTTTGTATAGGCTTACGCTCGCGTGATGTTTTGATAGCCATGCAAATCTCTCTCGGACAAGGTGACTTTAATATATTCTGAAATATTTACTCTCAGATTTGAAGATGCTAATTAGCATCAAAGTAGACATCATGCAAAACTACAAATCCCTGCAAATCATCTCTGGCAGACACCTTTGCTAACAGGTATTGTGTCAATTTAAAACTTGCACAAGGCAGTTCACAGAATTGACCATTTAAATACATTTTGCCAATTTATTAATTACTACATTTTGCTAACATTCGATAGTTAATCCAGAGATTCTTACCTTTGCCTCGATTAGGCAGTCTCGTCCAGATCATCATGTCATTTGTAGTTCTTTATGATAACCACATTAGCGTTTCATTTTTGGGGGGTAAATACAGGCAAATATATTGATAGAAGTCACCTTCTCCTAGAAAGATTTACAGGGTTATCAAAACGTCACGGTAAGCCTACACAGCCCTTATTTTAAATGTTTCTAAAATCACCTAATGGAAAAACTATTTGAACGATTTCCCTGTTGGACCGCTAGGTTTTATTGGTATTATGACTCATACTGTGGTACTCTACGAATCTGGATCTAAGTACCTTGCAGATGATTTCTAGAACGCAAACACATTCTAACCGTTCTGATTGGTAACAGAAACCGGTTGGGCCAGAGCCAGAACACACGTGGGTAAAGCGGCGTTTTGAAAATCAGTCATTTGCATTGATACTCTGATTGGTTAGAGATGATCCAATCGCTAAGGACTTTGTTTTGTACAACACCCCTCATTTTGACGTCACCACAAACGACTTCAACGATGGCAGTCTCAGATTGACGTATGCAACGAACTTAAAGCAGTGGAAGAATTCAGTTTAAGTCGTCACGCAAAATCTTGGCTGCATTATTGCCGATTCAGCAGCTCTGTGATTGAGGTTGTGCTTTAGGGGGTTAGAGGGTTACACCAGCTTTGTTATATGCACGCCTTATTGTTTGTTGACCAACGACTGCTTATTTTACAGCTAGTTATACAAGAACATAAACCTAATATGCAAATTGTGTTTTGTCACTTTAGGAGATAAGTGAGCATGAGTGTAACAAAAGGCTTTTTAATTCTGTATGTAGACCAATTCAAACAGATCTGAATTTGTTTTTTCTTCTTTCATATATAAAGTACAGTGTATAACATAAAATTGTTTATTCTCATAAGTAAATTACAAAGTTATTTTCTTGGGTTACAAAATGCAAATAAAATTCAAAAAGTAGAACATTTAGAAACACCCAATTGGGACTCTTTAACCAACTAGGTATTTTTCGCTCATATACCCCAATCAACATAAGTTTTCAAATTCCAAGGGCATAAAATGTGCTTTAAGTTGAAAACAATTGGATATACATTAAAAACAATTGGGTAGAATCAGTTGAATGTAAATGTCTCTAGGCACAATAAAAACAAACTTCTGGACGATAATTATACGTTTTTGACGGTGGCCTAAAATGATAACTTAACAAAAACTAAGTAGGGGAAAAGAAAATTGTTGATAAAACAAAACCCTGCATTTTCTGACCTGAACGGACTATTCATAGTTCTCACAGTGGAGTTCAAACTCACACAACACGCATAGCTAGAAACAAAGCACAGAGGGAGCAGTAATGGCCATTATACAAGACATTGTGTGAGATGATCTCCACTGAGTTGTTATTCTGTGAAAACTACACTCTCTCTTACGTCTGACCTGTCTGTCTGTCCCTCTCCTCAGTGCTGGTTCTTGACTCCCTGAGGTTTGCCACCACCAGGCTTCTTCTCCTGCTGCTGCTGGCCTCTGCCCACTCCTGGCATACCCCGGCCACGGCCTCCAAATACACCTAAACATTGAGCGGAGACATACAGCATGACCAAAGTTAAGCCACATTAGGAGCACCAGAAAATAATAATTGACAAACAGCTTATCATTGGGCAAATATAATTTCTAGGTACTTTTGAAGCACACACTGTGCCCTAGAAACATTTATTTTTTAACTAGGCAAGTCAGTTAAGAACAAATTCTTAATTACAATGATGGCCTAGGAACAGTGGTTTAACTGCCTTGTTCAGGGGCAGAACGACAGACTTTTACCTTGTCAGCTCGGGGATTCGATCTAGCGACCTTTCAGTTACTGGCTCTAACCACTAGGCTACCTGCTGTCCCAAATGTGGATGCATAAGCCCATCATTGAAATTACAGATCTGCGACACACACTGCCTAAATCATAGGCAAATGCACCTTTTTTTTGCCTAATAATGATGTTAGCAGAAGACTGCCTCAGTAAGAATGGGAGGCCAATGTTGGCTTAAGGTTGGGTAGGGGGGGGGGGTCCGGAAGGGGTCAGTCAACTTCCCTAACTGAAAGTTGGAGCAATTAGCATTTTTGAAAAACCTGGAACTGCCATTTCCTGAAACCTAAACTGTGTTCAAATACTCATACGAACCGCACTATTTGTGACATAAATTGAGTATGTAGTATGCTAATTGGGGGCGGCAGGAAGCCTAATGGTTAGAGCGTTGGGCCAGTAACCGAAAAGTTGCTAAATCAAATCCCCGAGCTGACAAGGTAAAAGTCTGTTGTTCTGCCCCTGAACAAGGCAGTTAACCCACTGTTCCTAGGCCGTCATTGTAAATAAGAATTTGTTCTTAACTGACTTGCCTAGTTAAATAAAATTGTTCACAGATATCGTACTAAATTCGCCAAATTACGAAGTATACAAGCAGTGGACACTATTTATGTGCTTTTAGGGCCTAAAAAGCAATTCTTCAGAAAATGGTTGTGGCTTCACATTTTCAGATTTGAAGAAAATGGCAGCCCAAGTCCGACGGGGGCGGATACAAATTCATTGCTTTAACTAATGACAAATGTTAAGAAAATGTTGAACAATGTAATAAAGTAATGACTTATCAAATAAGTTACACGTTATGTTGGCTGACAATTTGTTAGCTACGCTATCTTTACAAACCGCATACCGGTACATACTGCTGTAATGTTATGTTAGCTAGTTACCTAACGAGTAATGTTAATTTTAGTTGGCTACTAATACGTCATACTTGCCAGGCAGTATAAACTATAATCTAACTAACTATCCAATGTTTATTGACTTGATTATTCACGTCATTCTTAGCTAAGTGGTATAGTCGTTGTGCGTTCTCAATGGACATGGTTATTTTCTGCCCATCTACTCCGATTTCAGAGCACTCTCGTCTGAGTGTGCCAGAGCGCAGAATAACTGATGAATTTATGAATTTTCAACACCCGTTGAATATATGGCCAGTGTCAGTAAACATTGGCAAAAAAAAGAGTAATTAAATTGTTGCCAGCATCATGGTTACAGTCACAAACGCTCTGGATAACATGAACCAGCCTAACCAGCTCTGCTAAGGCCGAGTAAAACGGTCAGAGGAAGGTGTTCTCTCATTTGTGTCTGGAAATAGTTAGCAAGCTAGCCAACGTTATCCAGTTAGCTTGGGTGCTTTACTGTGGTTGTAAGGTCAGAACGCTTGGATCAACCCCATTTCTCAGCCAGAGCGCGCTCCGAGAGTGAACCACTCTGAAACGGACAATCTGACAACGTTCTGGATTTACTCACACCCAGCGCACTCTGGCACTCCAGATGGAATTTACGAACACACACAAAATCGTAAAATGTCTAGCTAGTCATTTATTATGCTAACAAGCTAGCAAGAGGTTGCAAAGCAACAACATCAACTTCCGATAGACAGGCGAAGCGCTAGTTTGCTCAACTGAAAGGATACAGTTTGTTTACAGTATACTAAAATGAACTAATAGTATATACTCAAACAATGTATCCAACAAAATAAGTCTTGTTTGATCCTACATTAAATTGAGGTGGTCTCAATGACACCTTCATATATTTCTGGGTAAAATTTAGGGGTAATGATTATTCGATTTCATAGGTGTCTTTATGTGGATAGTCTAGTGAAAATGTGAACTGGCTTCGTATTTTTGTTTGGGGAGAAAATTCTCAATTCAATTACTAGATGCAATGTAGTAGTCTAGTTTACTGTAGACTATTTGAAACAACTGAACTAGGCCTATATGAGCTGGTTTCAGATCTCCATCCCTGACCTAATCCATCATGGTCTGACTACTAGTCTACCATTCACTCAACATGCCTTGTCGTCATTGGTGAACTGACTATTATGACATCATTAGCAGCCTACTGTTGACATACAGAGGACAGATCAATAACTGATTAATTAACATAGGCCTACTAATCTTTAAACCGTCTAAAATAACTTTCTGTGAAGGACGGTATTAGCGGAACAGCTCTCTGCCATGTCTGTTTCCATCCACACAGGAACATGCTCTAAACTACCGCATGTTTCCTTGATCGGCAATGCGCTCGTGACTACTACCGTTGCGGAATACAAAGCATGTGCAAGCACTGAGTTGACAATGTTGTAGCCAACTATCTTCATTGTAATGACACCTTAGCTAAGGAGCTGACTACGAAAGAATAGTGATTATGTGCTTGACTAACATACAATTTTGGAAAATATATTTGGCAAACAGTTCATTCTCCATTTTTCGTACCCTTTCCCCCCCACACATCAGTGGTATCAACGGATGATGTGGACATCTGCCATCCAGCTCAAGGGTGGAAAATAGTACTATGACTACAGGGGCTGGCCTGAGCTTACAGCTAGATAATTTTTCTCCTAACCCAAGTCCTCAGATTGGCTCAGCTCCAACTTCCGACCGTTGAGTCAAAAACCACAACGTGCCAACTAGAAGCCTATTTTTTCTGTGTATTTTAGGGTCGTTTTAAAGTCATGTACTTTGACCTCAAATTGCGTGCATGGTACGCAAAATACATGCAGGTTGGCAGGCCTGAAATTACAAAGTAATTTGTGGAAAATTTGGTATATCTAATTCTGCTATTGCGATGCATTACATTGAAAATTGTACACGTCTCTTGATTGACAGCCTATATTGGGCCTATATGAATTCTAGCTACTTTTGAAGCACATGCTGTCCGCTAGAAATTATTATGTAACACTGTAAAGACAGTTTATTATAAAAGCTAACATGTTGATAAAATACCAGTCACTGAAATTACAAAGTCATTTGGGTTATATTAGGTTTCTACATTGAGTAAAAGCAGCATTTTCCTATTGAGATCCATAACATTGAACATTGTACACTCTAAGAACGGCAGGTTTGTGGTGATGAATCCAGGAGATCAGTCATTCATTCATTGATCTCCTGAAGAAGCTATCTTTTTTCCTTTCTTTCTATGCCCCCAAATGTTTGGATATACTGGTAAAGTTACCAGAGGGGTATACTACAAAGCAGAATCAATGAGTTAGCCAGCTGACTTGCCTAAGTGTTAATTTTTTAAAGGTGAGCTTAAAAAAAATGGACATGGTCTCATTAACTAAACAACCAAAAACACAAACATAAGTTTAGCTTACTTAAATGAATTAGAAAATCTTGTTATTTCTGGCTGTTAATCAAAGCTAGCTGGCCATTGATCCTGCTTTGTAGTATACTCCTCAGGTTGTTAGCTAGCTAGCCAATGCAGTAACATGACTGAACAGTGTAAACAAATGATTCAAGGCCTGGGAGTAGTTTTATAACGGCCAACTGGTTAATAAATATAAAATTCTGTCACGTCTATCCGCTATAGGAGGACAAAAATGTTGTGCCAAGCCAGATCTTTAGAATTTTTGTAGCTAGAAACAAGCCGTTTTTGTTGTAGCAATTGTGCAACCATGACGCTAACGGATCAGCGCTCACTTTTATTTTTCTCTCTAGGGCACTCGGAAACAAATGGTACAGCGAAGCCTAATCATTACAACAATTATCTGGGAGAATTTTTTAAATATTTTTTTTAATAGGCGCACTGGTGCTCCCAAATTAAAATTCCAGGTTGCACAGCAAAATATTTGGGAGCATATGCGAGAGCATGACACAAACCATTTCACCTAAGACTAGAGTGATTTCATACAAAACTATAATTTTTTTTAAAGACAATGATTTCGGGGATTTTCACAAAATGCAATTCATAGAATGAGATCCCACTCGGGAAACGTTGATGTGCCCATAGAGCAGCGGAAATCAAATTGTATTTGTCACATGCTTCGTAAACAACAGGCGTAGAACAGTGAAATTATTACATACAGCCCTTAACAACAATGCAGTCAAAAAAATAGCCTTTAAAAGACAAACACAAGGAATAAATACAAAATGATTAACGACATCTTGGCATATATATATATATATATATATATATATATATATATATATATATATATATGACACACATACACACAGTACCAGTCAAAAGCTTGGACAAACCTACTCATTCAAGGGTTTTTCTTTATTTTTACTATTTGCTAATAGTGAAGACATCAAAAATATAACACATATAACCCTGTAATATAAATATAACATATAACCCTGTAGTAACCAAAAAAGTGTTAAACAAATCAAAATCACCCTTTGCCTTGACAGCTTTGCACACTCTTGGCATTCTCTCAACCAGCTTCACCTGGAATGCTTTTCCAACAGTCTTGAAGGAGTTCCCACATATGCTGAGCACTTGTTGGCTGCTTTTCCTTCACTCTGCAGTTCAACTCATCCCAAACCATCTCAATTGGGTTGAGGTCAGGTGATTGAGAGGCCAGGTCATCTGATGCAGCACTCCATCGCTCTCCTTCTTGGACAAATAGCCCTTACACAGCCTGGAGGTGTGTTTTGGGTCATTGTCCTGTTGAAAAACAAATGGTAGTCCCACTAAGCGCAAACCAGATGGGATGGCCGATCGCTGCAGAATGCCGTGGTAGCCATGCTGGTTAAGTGCGCCTTGAATTCTAAATAAATCACAGACAGTGTCACCAGCAAAGCACCTCCACACCATCACACCTCCATGCTTCACGGTGGGAACCACACATGTGGAGATCTGTTCACCTACTCTGCGTCTCACGGTTGGAACCAAAGTCTCTTCTCATTGGTATCCTTTAGTAGTGGTTTCCTTGCAGCAATTCGACCATGAAGGCCTGATTGACGCAGTCTCCTCTGAACAGTTGATGTTGAGATGTGTCTGTCAAATATATTTTGATTTGTTTAAACACTTTTTTTGCGTACTACATGATTCCATAGTTTTGATGTCTTCACCATTATTCTACAATGTAGAAAATAGTCAAAATAAAGAAAAACCCTGGAATGAGTTGGTGTCCACACATTTGACTGGTACACTAATATATATAAGTTTACAATAGTAATTTACAATTTTAACAATGTCTGCACTGTAAGTGACATACACACTCACAACCGTTCAAAAGTTTGGGGTCACTTACAGTTCAGGCACCGTTAATATTGTAAATGACTATTGTAGCTGGAAACAGCTGATTTTTAATGGAATATCTACATAGGCGTACAGAGGCTCATCATCAGCAACCACCACTCCTGTGTTCCAATGGCACGTTGCGTTAGCTAATCCAAGTTTATCATTTTAAAAAGGCTAATTGATCATTAGAAAACCAGCACAGCTGAAAACTGCTGTGCTGATTAAAGAAGAAACAAAACTGGCCTTCTTTAGACTAGTTGAGTATCTGGAGCATCAGCATTTGTGGGTTCGATTACAGGCTCAAAAAAGCCAGAAACAAAGACTTTCTTCTGAAACTCGTCATTGTATTCTTGTTCTGAGAAATTAAGGCTATTCCATGCGAGAAATTGCCAAGAAACTGTAGATCTCGTACAATGCTGTGTACTACTCCCTTCACAGAACAGCGCAAACTGGCCTTAACCAGAATAGAAAGATGAGTGGGAGGCCCCGGTGCACAACTGAGCAAGAGGACAAGTACATTAGAGTGTCTAGTTTGAGAAACAGACGTCTCACAAGTCCTCAACTGGCAGCTTCATTAAATAGTTCCCACAAAACACCAGTCTCAACGTCAACAGTGAAGAGGATGTTGGCCTTCTAGTATATATAAAACAACTTTTTGGAGGGGGGGTGGTATTGGAAATCATACCGTCGGTATTTCGAAATACACCAGTATATTGCCCAAGCCTAGCTGTATGAGAATTGAGGTGGGTCCAGGGTGTCTGGGATGATGGTGTTGATGTGAGCCATTACCAGCCTTTCAATGCATTTCATGGCTACTGATATGACTGCTACCGGGGGGGGGGGGGGGTTATTTAGACAGGTTACCTTGGTATTCTTGGGTACAGGGACCACAGTGGTCTGCTTGAAACATGTACAGATGTAGTAAACTCCTCAATGTTGAGGGTAGGCAACTAGATTCAGTCGCGGGACGATTTTTGTCGAGGCAGATGGTTGGTGGGCCCCCCCAAAAAAGGCTGCCTCTGACCCCTGCCTTAGAGTATACTTTGTTCAACAATACATACACAAAATTCACCAAATCAAACACGGAATTTTCAATATTTCTGTTTATATTTTTTGCTTTGTTTTCAGCTTCCAGCTTAACACCTACAGATGAAACATTATGGACTCTTAAAGGGGGCCTGGGTAAGGCCACAATGTCAATTCAATTATGCGTTTCGATACATATGTTAACAATCCTTCTGCCAAAGGACCATTCTATGGATTACATTGAACATTTTTGAAAATCCCCAATATCATGGCCTTTTTTTGGTCCTGGTTTCGTATGGAATCACTCAATAATGAAAAGAAAAAATATATATACACTGTGTTTACTTAGCTCATAAATATAAATCCCAATTGCATCACACTACCAGCACCTCAACCAAATGTTACCCATTTGCCTCCAAGGAAAGAGAGGTTCCATCTTACCTCTACCTGCTCCTGCTCCTCCCCCTCGGCCCTTGCCCTGCTGTTTGTTCTGCTGCATGCCTCCTCGCCCGCGGCCCTTGGACACCACCTCCTCCTTTACCATGTCGATGATTTCATCTGGGATACGCAGGTACTTTATGGTGCTTCCTCTGATGTAACACTCGGGCATCCTCCAAAATTTATCTCCATCCTAGACGATAGGAGTGAATGGGATTAGGGATGGGATTAGGGGAGAATTTCAGCATTAGTCTTAGTAGAAGCACTCTTAAAAGCTGAATCTTTTGACTGTCAATAGTGCCATCTTGTGGCTAGACATGGACATTTTTCTGATAGCTGATTTGTGAAAAAGACAGCCATGTAGCCTCTTCATTCGTGGCTGTCACGTAAGCAACCATATACATATTTCAGATCAGTGGTCACTCTTGAGTGTCGACAAGTACTTATAGACAAACCCTGTACCCTTGAGGTGCAGATGACTTCTCGTAAGTTGATATTCATCCAGTTGTCACAACTGACCAAGTGTCCGTTATACGTCTCTCCATTCTTCAACTCCACCAGCTGAGGAGCATAGGGAAGAAGCATGAGTAAGAAATCAAAGCGATGTGGTTTCATGTTTGTAACACAAAAACCAATGACCACATTTAAATGAACAACCGTGAGAAATTCACATGACTCAAGAAACAAAGTAAGAGTAAAATATCACAAAAACTTAGACGAGTTGAATCCATCCTTACCATAGGGTGGTTCTGTGCAGTCTTCAGCAAAGATAGCGGTAGCTGTGAATTTCAATGTTTTTTTAAAGTCATTGCGCATGTTGTCTTGCTCGCTAGCTAACACATGATTAAATTAGCTAGCTAGCTTTGAAAAGGTTTGCTAACTAGCTGGTATGATAGCCAACTATACTGAACAAAAATATAAACGCAACAATTTCAAAGAATTTACTGAGTTAGTTCATATATGGAAATCAGTCAATTAAAAAAAGTCATTAGGCCCTAATCTATGGATTTCACATGACTGGAAATACAGATATGCATCTGTTGGTCCCAGACACCTTTATAAAAAAGGTAGGGGCAACCACCATTTGCCTCATGCAGCGCGGCAGCTCCTTCACAGAGTTGATCAGGCTGTTGATTGTGGCCTGTGGAATGTTGTCCCACTCCTCTTTAATGGCTGTGAAAAGTTGCGGGATATTGGCGGGAACTGGAACACGCCATTGTACACGTCGAACCAGAGCATCCCAAACATGCTCAATGGGTGACATGTCTGGGGAGTATGCAGGCCATGAAAGAACTGGGACATTTTCAGCTTCCAGGAATTGTGTACAGTCCTTGTGACACATTAGGTGATGGCGGCGGATGAATGGCACAACAATGGGCCTCAGGATCTCGTCAAGGTATCTCTGTGCATTCAAATTGCCATATATAAAATGCAATTGTGTTCTTTGTCCGTAGCTTATGCCTGCCTATACCATAACCATATATCACAACGTTTGCTGATGTCAATGTAACAGTATAGCTTCCGTCCCTCTCCTCGCCCCAACCTGGGCTCGAACCAGGGACCCTCTGCACACATCAACCACAGTCACTCACGAAGCATCGTTACACATCGTGCCACAAAAGCCACGGCCCTTGCAGAACATGGGGAACAACTACTTCTAGGTCTCAGAGCAAGTGACGTCACCGATTGAAACCACCGCTAACGAGCTAGCCATTTCACATCGGCCACACTCACCCCCCTTTTGACCTCCTCCTTTTCCGCAGCAACCAGTGATCCGGGTCAACAGCATCAATGTAACAGTATAGTTTCCGTCCCTCTCCTCGCTCGAACCAGGGACCCTCTGCACACATCAACAACTGACACCCACGAAGCATCGTTACCCATCCCGCCACAAAAGCTGCGGCCCTTGCAGAGCAAGGGGAACAACTATTTCTAGGTCTCAGAGCGAGTGACGTCACCGATTGAAACGTGGCACCACCACAGGGCACTCTGTTCACAACGTTGACATCAGCAAACAGCTCACTCACACGATGCTATATACGTGGTCTGCAGTTGTGAGGCTGGTTGGACGACCTGCCAAATTCTCTAAAATGACATTTGAGGCAGCTTATAGCAGGGTTTCCCTAACTCAGTCCTGGGGCCCCCCCTGGATGCACGTTTAGTTTTGCCGTAGCACTACACAGCCAATTCACATAATCAAAGCTTGATGATGAGATGGTTATTTGAATCAGTTGTGTAGTGCTAGGGCAAAAACCAAAATGTGCACCGGGGGGTGGGTAGAAGAGGCACCCCAGGACTATGTTTGGTGGACATTCCTGCAGTCAGCATGCCAATTGCACACTCCCTCAAAACTTGAGACATCTGTGGCATTGTGTTGTGACAAAACTGCACATTTTAGAGTTGCCTTTTTTTGTCCCCAGCACAAGGTGCACCTGTCTAGTGATCATGCTGTTTAATCAGTTTATTGATATGCCACACCTGGATTATCTTGGCAAATGAAAAATGAACACTAACAGGGATGTAAACAAATTTGTGCACAAAATTTGAGAGAAATAAGCTTTTTGTGCTTATTGAACATTTCTGGGATACTTTATTTCAGCTCATGAAACATGGTATCTACACTTTACATGATGCGTTTATATTGTTTGTTTAGTGTAGTTAACTAGCTAGGTCAAATTTGATTTGAAATGCAAACCATGTGTTTAGATACTATAACAATAAACATATGTCAATGTTTTAACTAGATTACTATTATATTTTTTGTTAGCTATTAGCTAGCATTAACACAATGAGTTAACCATTTAGCTACGTTCATGTTACGTTACAGTAGCTAACTATCCAAGCTGCATGGTAAACAAAACAACCACGCGTTTGTGCTCGAGCTATTCCACGGTCCCACACATAACAGTCCTCATTTTACTGTAACCCGATAAAATATATACTTACCATTATAACAGATTATATTACAAACTATCCGGTCAACTGAACGTAATTTCTTTTTGTTTGCTAATGCTAACTCCGTTGGACGGAAGTTGTCGCCAAAATGTGTAGCTACCATACGTCATTACGTCAGACTCGCCGAGAAAAAAATACGCAAAAAAACACAGAAACAGATGACTGATCAACTGTGAAAGGACAGCAAAATCCCAGACAGCTGCATCCCTGGTAAAATTTAGAATAACAAACGAAAACATTCACTACAGCTAAGAAAAATATGGACAATAGTAAGCAAACTGTTGTTGTAACAGGTTAGTGGGGTTTCCTCTACTTGCTCGACTGTACGTAGTTTCTAGCTCGACAAAGCCAACTAGGGCGTGCATGTCAAGAATGTTACTCTGTTGAAAAGTTGTGTGAAGGACATGCAGCTGAGTAGTCCAAATAGTTGCAGTTTGTTATTTGTATAATGGCAAGCATACCTTCAAAGTGTTTGACAAATTGGCAATAATTTGTTTATTATATTCCAAAATAGTATGCCTATGGATAACTGCCTATGGACATAATTGCATAACTTTAGGAACGTGTCATGGTATGACCTACTTGACCCTGTATGTACCAGAATAAAATGGAAGTTGTAATATTTCAGACCTCCAGTCATGCACTTGTTAGGCAATTTGCCTCATTTTTAATGTCTTCCTTGTGTTTAGCAACATTCTAGTTTCAATAAACATTTGCTTTACACACTAGCAGTCTTAAACAGAATTGTGAAACTTTTAGGGTGTTTTCACATAGTCCTCTTTTTAAAAGAAATGATCTCAGTCCTCTTTAAATTGAATTGGGGTAAAACATTTAAATTAAATTAAAATAACACAGTTCTCTTTGTAGTCACACTACCCTTGCCTTTGAATGAGGACTCAACAATTTTTTTCCAGTTCACTTCACCTATTTTGTGGGCTGAGTCCTCTTTGCACTCACATTGCTATGTTTAGAAAGGAACCAAGATATTTTTCCAACATGCACTCTGTGTTTTTATAAAGTGCAGGACAAGCCATTCAATCAGAATTGTGTTATTGGACAACTAGATATACATACATTTTGGAAGCTAATAGATTGCGTTTAATTAAAATATGCGACATAATAATTGTAATTAGAAGATACTATTAACATGTACATTTTATTGCAAACATAATAAATAGCAGAAGAATAACTGCAGATTTAAATAATGCTGTAATTGAAAATTGTACACCCAATATAGGCGACTGCCCCTTTAATAGCTAGAATTGATTTTGTACCCTACAGTATGTTGTTGTTCTCACCAAATTATGTTGTCTTCTCACACTTTTCAAAACGCACAATCAAATAAACATTTTATGAAGCTCTCAGCCTATAGATAACATATTGCAAACAAATAATCTTGAACTAAAAACACACATTTTGGAATTCTGCCGACCCCACGCTCTCTCCTTTTCACCTTCCTGCCGGACAGACAGATCCCTGTGTCCCCAAGGGAACACACCACTAATCAGTAACCAAAAACATTTTTTTTTGTACGAACCTGCACATAATCTTCTCTCTTTTGTGGCACCAATATGATGGATAATGGCAGGGGAATCGGTGTTGCAGTATTCAAGTGTGTGGTGTGGGAATAATGACAAACGAACCTGGGGAGCTTTGTGTTCACATTTCCCTAAAAGAGGGAACCGGACCACGGAATTCAAGCGAACCGCTTCGGGGGCTCTTTTGAGGTGTCTGACTTCCTTTGGAGTGTTCACAGTGCACAACAAATGTTGCAAACCGTGCTGAGTTCACAAAAATTGTCCGAAAGAGACCAAGTGTGAAAACACCCGAATTCTCCTGTCTCCCAGACACAAAGGCCAGTTGAACATGGGATGGCCTGATAAAATATGTTAGATTGCCTGGGAACAGAGGGCCTCACAAAAGAGCTGGCCAGCAGCTGCCGACCCCACGCTCTCTCCTTTTCACCTTCCTGCCAGACAGACAGATCCCTGTGTCCCCAAGGGAACACACCAGCCCATTCATTTCACAGGGATTCAGAGTGATGTCTCAACGTTACTGCAGCTACACTCACACATTTATGAACACATCATATAAAGTGAGCTTTTTATTGGATTGTGCATATTTCTTTAGTGTCCCTTCGAGCATGGGTTCTTAGGACAGTTCTTTCCCTTCAAGCAAATGTATTGCCAAGCAATCCTATAAGTAAGCGTCAATCTCAATTTAATTGAATCTGCTATTTGAGTTTGGCACTTTCTTTTGATTTTATAAATGCTGCCATATTTTGCAGGGTTTGAGCCATTTGGAGAGCACACTATTAATGCCAGTTGGGTAGCAGTCCAGGTATGTATATTTTGCATATTTCACGTAGGCTAAATTGAATTAATTTGTCTTCTTTATAACTATAAGGATGGGTTTATTTCCCTGACAATAACACAAAACTGCCCACCTTGTTCATGCTCAGCCTGTTTGGTAGAACACATTAGTTGTCATGGGATCTCATTCAGAAAATGTTTTCTTACACGTTCTATAATGTGAGAGAAGCATTATAGGGCCGAAGTGGTGGTGTGGGGCTGTATTGGGAAATGTGATGGGGACAATGGTTGTCAGGGTGTCTAGACAGACTTGATAAGGATATTCAAATCAAACAAAGGGCTGCTTTGTGGCTGGTCAATCACGCCACTTTTAAATGTTTATGGGAACTTGCCTGGTAGCCATGGCCAGTTGTCCTGTAGCAAATTATAGAGCCAGCTGTGAACATTACACTTTAGAAATGTCGTCTCCTCCAGACATTTTCCATCTTTTCCTGTTTGTGCTTTCCCAATTTGTATTTTTAGGATATCAGCCAATCATATTTCTGTTGTGCACATTTTTTTATGGACTAAATAGACAAAGTAAAGATGACCACAAGGAAATGTCTAACATGTTACAAAACATCTATTTATTTTAAAATCAATGAGTTTCAAAATAAGATGAAGACATTTCTATTATCTTTTATGAATATTAATCACCTGTCTACTCTTCTCTTTGTTTTAAGGAACTGAAGAAGCTGGGCCTGGGAAAGGACATAGACCTGCATGTGTATGAGGTGCCTGTCGACTACCAGGCAGTCCAGAGTTTGATTCCATCACTATGGAAGCAGTATCATCCCCAGGTAAGAAGGCAATGAATGGGCTCCTATCTCATTTCCTGCTGGTCAATTATGCACCTTGATATGCACCATATTTGAATTTGTTTGTTTTGTATCCTTCTCTACATGGGGAATCAGTTAGTGGTCCATGTTGGAGTCTCAGGTATGGCCACCACCGTTACCTTAGAGAAATGTGGCCGTAACCATGGCTACAAGGGTCTGGACAACAGCCGCTTCTGTCCCCATTCTCAGTGTTGCATTGAGGGGGGCCCAGACTGCATTGACTCTGTTATTGACATGGAATCGGTCTGCAAAAGAGTGACAGCCTCTGGACTAGGAGTAGCAGTGTCCGTCTCAAAAGATGCTGGCAGGTAAGCATCCTCCTCCTGTGTGCTTTTGTGTTTGCGACATTGCTAATAAAATCAATATGCATGCATACACCTGTATTTCAAAGAAAGTTGTAGGCCTATTTCCCCCCCCCCCCAAATCTTACTGTAGAACCACCACTTAGCACCATTATATTAATTCCTGTGTCTTTCCTGACAGATACCTCTGTGATTTCACCTACTACACCTCTCTGTACCTGAGCCATGGGCACTCAGCATTCGTCCACGTGCCTCCCATAGAGAAGCCTTATAGTGGAGTGGACTTGGGTAGGGCCCTCCAAGCCATCATACAAGAGATGTTGGACATGCTCGACCAAACCGAAGAGAAGATCCACTGCCAGCGTGTGCACTAATTTACCTGTGAAAGCCAACTGCCTTTAATCCCTTACACACGAGAGATTATGCACTTAACCACAAATAGCCAAACAACGTTTTTGTTTCATTACCTCTTCTGGTGCAAATTCAAAAATGGCAACCATACAGACACTTCCAGTTGACTTATTTCACAGTCATTTCGTCACATTCTTCGTTGCTGTTTCCTCAAGCTTTTGACCTAGCCGTTTTTTTACATTTTTTATCTTAATGGTTATGGTGAGGTGAGTAAAGCTGGTTCGGTGTTTTGGTGTAACGAGCTTTCCCCACATTCTGTCTACATAGAAGAGATTGGGCAAGACGAATTGAACTGGAATAACAGGAATTGACAGAAGTGAGCCACATGCTTGTTCTAGGAGCGCTACTCTTTTTGAATCTGTTGAGAATCTTCCATGGTTTTGACTCTTTATCCATACTTACACTGCTATCTCAGAAACAGGGTTAGTGTATGGAATAACCCTTTTTTTGCATCAACTCAATGTACAAGTTCCACATTATTTATTGTTATCTATCTAGTTATTCAAAGGGAATTTCTGTCTGTGGTTGTTATTCATCATCTTGAAGAGTTATTTTTGTCACCAGCTTTTTCATTAAAGTCTTAGGCGTCCACTTGTTGGTGCAACTTAAGGCATGCTGGTACTTCCTGGATTTGATGTATATGAAATGCCCGGCCTTTTCCTCTCCACTCGCCAACATAACCAGCGACCTACAACTTCTGATAAGGATAAAAAAGGACTTCTCGCTCTCACCTCATATTTCTTTTTTATGCTGTGGGTCTAGCCAGCTTCCAGGTCTACGGGGCTGATCGCGTCTCCAAAGGAGGTGGTTTGTGGTTCAACGTCACCCAAGGCTGGTTCAATGATGACACTTCTAAGTCTCCAGATCTGGAATCTATTTTCATCCACTGCAAACCTTTTTATTCACCCCGTGAATTTTCCTGTCATTCTGGCTGGAGTCTACATCGCTCCGAGCACCTGTGCACACACAGAGCAACATCTACTGGTTGATCAGATCACAGAGGTGGAAAGAAAATACCCAGATTCTACTTTGACCATCAAGGGGGGATTTTAACCACACCAACCTACAACAGGAACTTCCCAGATACAAACAATTGGTGAAATGTTCAAGTCAAGAAAAAATTGTGGACCATGTTTACAGCACTATTAAAGGGGCATACCATGCTGTCTCCCATGCTCCCTAAGGGAACTCAGACCATGTGATGCTACACCTCATCCCTGCATACAGACAGAAACTAAAAACTGCCAAGCCTGTCAAACATGCGGAAATAGACTGACGAGGCCATTGGGGAGTGAAAGCACTGCCTAGATTGAAACATATTCAAGGACAGCAATGCCAACATACACGACTACACAGACAGATTCACATCCTACATCAGTGTATGTGAGGAGAACTACATACCATCAAATACTTTTCTATCACACCTCAACGACAAGCCATGGGTCACTGGTAAGCTTAGGGCTCTCCACAGTGCCGAAGAGCAAGACCAGGGTACTCTATAGAGGTCAAGAAAAAGCTAATCTCAAGAATGAAGGCAGCCAAACAGCAGTACAAAGACAGGCTAGAGCAACTTCTCGTCTGTCTGGAAAGGACTGAAACAAATTTCCAACTGGAAACCTAAAGCTACAAACCCTAACCCCTCACTGCCGAATAAACTAAACTAGTTCTACTGCCGATTTGACACACCCTCCACCTACCCCTCCTTGCCACTTCCCCCTCTCACCCATCTACCCCATCCCACCCCTCCCTTTCCCATTCCTCTCCAGGCTCCTCTCTCCTCTTCTTAATACTTAAGTCTATTGACGCACACGTGCATCAACCTAAGTAATACAATTTAAAAAATCATCAAAATCCCCAATTTTTTACATGGGTTACGTCTCAATCCACCGCATCCGCCTATGGCGGCCTTACCGCATCTGTGGTGGAAGGTAACAGAGCTACAGCTGTCAGACCATGAGACATCCTGAAAGATCTGTCTTCTCACGAAAACGTCTGTAGCGTCCGAACGGTTTGGCCTAAAAACTATAATAACCACTCAATGGAAAGGGGAGACTCTCACAAACACAATGGTATTCTCCCGTGTCACGGGACTTATCTTAAGATACTTCCATTAATTTGTATGGGTTATGGGAGTAGTTTTGTGCCAACATAAATAAGGGGTTAAATATGTATCCGACCTTATGATTTATTTTCGGAAATTTTTTGTTGTTGCCATTTATAAATGTTTATTCAATGCTTTTCTATGGGATATAGTAATAATGGCAACAATAAGTTCAATATTTTATCAACACATGTTTTATTTAAAAAATGTTTACACCTAAAGGTGTGCTAAAATTCCAAATCAAATAGCTAAATGATCCATGGTATGACCATCTTAAAACAATTCCACATGTTATGTCAGCTTAGTAACCCTCCCCTCAAATGGATTAGATATTTAGAGGTTTAAAGCACTGCGCGGACCAGCTCTCCCGTTTTCACTGACCATATTCAACCAGTCATTAGAGCAATGCACTGTTCCTGCCTGTTTCAAATCTTCCATCATTGTTACAGTCCCAAAAAAAACTAAAGGTGTCCTGCCTGAACTTTTACAGACCTGCAGTGCTCTCCTCGGTCATCATGAAAACCTTTCAGCGCCTGGTACTGTCCCATCTCAAAACCATCCCTGACGCCTCCCTCAACCGAATGCAGTTTGCCTACAGAGCTAACAGGTCTGTGGACGACACTGTCGAAATGGGCCTACACTACATCCTCAAACACATCGATAATCCATAGACATATACAAGGACATTGTTTGTGGACTTTAGCTCTGCTTTCATAACATCATCTCAGAACTGCTACAAGACAAACTGTCCTAGCTGAACGTGTCAAGCTCCATCTATCAGTGGACTACTGACTTCCTAACCAGCAGGACGCAACACGTGAAGCTAGGAAAACATCTCTGACTTTTTATCCCTCAGCACCGGAGTGCCGCAAGGATGCGTGCTCTCACCTGTACTCTACTAACTCTGCACCTCTAACAACGCATCTGTCAAACTACTCAAGTTTGCAGACTACCACTCTGGTCGTTCTCATCACCGACGATGATGAGTACATGTACCGTGGAGAGGTCAACCAACTAGTGGCCTGGTGCAGTCGCAATAACCTGGAACTCAACAGACAAAACCGTGGAAATGGTGGTTGACTTAAGAAAACGCCCCCCACCATCTCTCCCCCTCGAGATTGTTGGTTCAGCTGTTAGCACGGCTGAATCATTCTATTTCCTGGGGACCATCATCTCCCACAACCTCAAATTGGAGGACAACATCACAGAGGTCACCAAGAAGGAACACCAGTGGATGTACTACTTGCGGCAGCTAACCACTAAATCTCCCAGCCAATCCTTATCCGGTTTTAAGCATCAATCGTTGAGTCCATCCTTCATCTCCATCACTGTCTGGTTTGGGTCTGCCCACTGCAAGGGAAAACTGCAACACATGATCAAAATGTCTTGCCACCTGAATAGTTACTTCCCCCAGGCTGTGGCCCTCACCAACCGGCCATCTGGCCCATAGAGACTAAAGCACTATGGCCTGATGCGGTGTGCAGCATAGAGTGCATCTCTGAACTGTATACAAAATAACTGCATTTCACTCTGTCCATCTCTCTGCATTTAGATAGATTTATACTGTAAATGTGTACATCCACTGTATATCAATCATATACCCACTGTACATTTGTATATCTGCTCATTCTCTATGTTCACTTTACCTAGTTGTATATAATGTGTGTAAACTTCGTTGTCTGTATTCTGTTTCTAAATGTTGTCATCACTAGCAGCTGGCACCATATCACCAAGTACAACTGAGTATTTGTAAATGTACTTAGTGAATAAAGGTGATTCTGAAGGTGCTTTCATAAGGTGTTTAGCTGGATTTATATGTTGTATAGACATTTTCAGAATGGACCTGAAAAATGTTCTGTAGAGGAGACTTTTATTTAAAGTGAACTGCATATTGTGTTTTCATATTCCCCCCCCAACGTTATCTAAACTTTTTTTGTTTGTTTTTCTTGGGGGGAAAAACAGCAATTTCAGATAGTTTCTCTTACTTGCAAAAGCCAAATGTTGCTCGTTTACATGGATTTCTTATTGTTTCTTGAGTCTTTTTATAAGAAGTTGTAGTTGTGCCTTCTTTTACTAAGGTTATTTATATCAGGGAACGGTTTGGTTCTATCTCATATTTTCAAGTTTGTGGGCCCAACTTTGATTGATAGCTGTATGGCAGATATGTGTTCAATGAACTTCATCAGATCAGTATGCTTATTCCAGCCGAGGATTTCATTTGATGAAGTGGGCAGGTAGGCAGCCAGGTGAGAATTGGACCCAGTTCTTGCATTTCTGTAGCACTTTCATTTTTACTTTATTGACCGAATTGTTTTGGATGTTTCAGCTTTATGAACGTCAGTGAGCTGGTTTACTTTTGTTCTTGTATTTTTGCCATAACACAGTATTTGTTTTCAGTTGTCTCCCATTACGGGTTCTTCCCGTGTTGTATCTATATTTTAAAAGACATGTCATACCTCTCGTGGTACAACCACATAATAACGTACAGTAACTGATCCAGATGAATTGTATCTTCTTCCCAGAAAAACTATCATATGCAATTTTGTTGCCTAGAATATGTTTTGTGTTTACTGGGTATTTGAGTGTTCATGGACTGTATTCATGGAGATTCGTGTTTGTGTATTGTTTATGTGTTCCTTCACACTGTCACATACTTGTTATTACATATGTGATTAAAATGTGACTATACTCACAGATGTGAAAGCGTATGTCCCCAAATGCTTGTTGAGTTGACCAATTTCCTTTGAGATACTCTTCTGACCTGTGCCATATGTAATAACGGAAAGGGCTGTAGAATATTCACTAGGTTACTATTTAGAAATAAACTTCCTACATACATTGATCCCAGTATACCTAACATCTATACCAACCTATAGATGCTCCTCTGTCTCAATGTGTAGGCCTATTGTTCTTAGATGTATATCAAATTCCTCTGTATTTTCCCGGATTTCTATTTAGTGGTTGGTTTTGTAAACAAAAATAAACATTGAAAAAGATGACCCTCATTAACAATACAGACTTGTGTTAATTCTCTTCCAATCATAAGTATATTCATAGTAAACTCTTCTATTTGACAGCTACTGATTTGTTTTTACATGATAAAAAATAGATTGTCACCAATATCAATCAATCCATCAATAATAGTTTCATCCTCCTTCATTTGCATTTGTGTGCTCTATGCACGTTGTGTGGCTAGGAAGTTCGTCACTGTTTGGTGTAGGAGTTCAGGCGCCTCGAGTTGTTTTCGGTTTAATTTCTGGTGCGGTTAGAATTTTGTTTAGGTTCAAATCAGACTCGAAGCAGAAGCGGTGATCACAAATATCAGTATTGATAAACATATCACTGAGGATCTTGATCATATTCATCGCCGCATCGGAGTCCGTTTAGTCAGCGCAACTTGTGTCGAGATGAGTGTGGAAGCGTACGGGCCGAGTTCTCAAACGCTCACCTTCCTGGACACCGAAGAAGCGGAGCTACTTGGAGCAGATACCCAGGGCTCGGAGTACGAGTTTACCGATTTTACCCTACCTAGCCAGACACAAACTCAAGGCCACACCCAGAGTCAGCTGGACAATCAGGTTTGTATTCTTCATGTCAACAGTTAGCTAGCCAAACACGCTAGCTAACAAGTAACGCGTTAGTTTGCTTGCCCGCCACCACCAACAATGTTGACTGTTTGCTTACGCTATCAACAGTTAGCTAGCCAGCTAATATTATAAAGCGTTGTTAGCCAGTTATCCTACTAGCTAGCTGACTAGCTAACTTGTTTGCTAACACACTGGAATATTGCTAACTAGCTAGCGTTATATGTATCAATAACTGTTTACACGTCACTTGGCTGACTATAACAAAGTTAGTTAGTGATAGCTAGCAGTATAAGGTAGCGTTAGCTAACTTAGCTTCTTGTCTACCACCGTATCGCCACACATTGACTTCCTCCTCCAAGATGAAAGGCCAAAAATGTGCTAAATGTTGGTCATGCTAAAATTGCTAACTAACAACAACAGTACCGATGTGGGTAACGACGTTCTGCAGCAGTTCCAAGTATTCATCAAGTGGTTTGACTACAAACCAAAAAATTCGTACACAAATTAAAAGTTTGCTTGTGTTGTTTTACCCACCGTATGTACCCTTTTAAAGTTGTATGTGTTCATAGTAGTGGCAAATAAAATATGTTTCTAACGTTACCTAGTGCCATAGCAATACTTCAATTTTTGGCCTTGTTACAGTCTTAATTCAACCATACTCTATCTGTAGGTGAATGGTCCTAATGAAGGGCTTCACAATGGAGGGGTTGATGATGTTGCCAAGGCGAGCCAACTCCTCTCTGAGTTGAACTTTGAGGAGGATGAAGAGGACACCTATTACACTAAAGACCTCCCACTGCATGCCTGCAGGTAGTTTGTAAATTAAGTAAAATAATAACTGTTGTAATATAAGCATATTATAACTCTGTTATTGCTTTCAGTGCTGCTGCACCCTATTATGAGTAAATACGTATGACCTAGAAGTCATAAAAAGGCCTGTTGCTCTGTTTCTTTTTTCAGTTACTGTGGCATCCATGATCCTGCGTGTGTGGTGTACTGCAACACAAGCAAGAAGTGGTTCTGCAATGGACGTGGCAATACATCTGGCAGGTATGCTACACGACAGCATCATATCCACAAAAAAATATTTATTCATAACATGCGTGCGCATGTAAGTTGATCGTCTCCCATGCTCTCGTTCAGCCACATCGTAAACCACTTGGTGAGAGCCAAATGCAAAGAGGTGACTCTGCACAAAGACGGGCCGCTGGGCGAGACGGTGTTGGAGTGCTACAACTGTGGCTGTCGCAACGTCTTCCTCCTGGGCTTCATACCCGCCAAGGCCGACTCTGTGGTGGTGCTGCTGTGCAGGTGTGTATAATGGGCTGTATAGTGTGTGGTGTGATAGAGAGACTGATTGTGTGTGTGTTATTACCATAGATTTGACAGTATACACACGTGTGTTGCCATAGAGACCGTGATGTAAACGTAAGTATCAAATCAACGCTTATTTGTCACTTACACCGTTTACAGCATGTTTAAAAGGTGCAGCGAATAGCTTGCAAGTAAGCATTTCGCTGCACCGTTTATACCTGCTGTAAACTGTGTATGTGACTTATAAACTTTGATTTGAGTATGTCCTATTATGGCAAGAGATCAGCACAATCTTCTGTCGAACAGACTTTCGATAAAGCAAGTGTATATTGACTGTATCCAAATGTTTGTGCTCTTAGGCAGCCATGTGCCAGTCAGAGCAGCCTGAAAGACATAAACTGGGACAGTTCCCAGTGGCAGCCGCTGATCCAGGACCGCTGCTTCCTGTCCTGGCTGGTGAAGATCCCCTCGGAGCAGGAGCAGCTCCGGGCCCGTCAGATTACCGCCCAACAGATCAACAAGCTAGAGGAGCTCTGGAAGGTACTGGGCTGACTCAACCCATCCAGGGCCATGAAGTAGACAACGCACTGTACACGTAGTTTAACTTCAGAAATAACCATGAAACACCACAGCATCATACGGGGGTGGGGGGGGTTCATTCAACAAATCAAGGCCTCTTTTGGGGCAGAAGGGCAACTAAACTAGGCAGGGACAGTCCCTACCAACACCTATTAGTAGCTGTAGGAGGAATCAGTCAGTGTTACTATATATGGACGTGCATGAAAGCTTGAACCTGTGCATCCTCTTGTCTCAGGACAATCCAACAGCCACTCTGGAGGATCTGGAGAAGCCCGGTGTAGACGAGGAGCCTCAGCACGTGCTGCTGCGCTACGAGGATGCCTACCAGTACCAGAACATCTTCGGCCCCCTGGTCAAACTGGAGGCCGACTACGACAAAAAGCTTAAAGAGTCCCAGGTATAGCCCCTTTAGATAATTAAGGCCCTTTAAAAATCTGCGATGCAGAGAACCCGGACGGAATCACGGAATGCAGACATTAAACAATATTCAAAAATGTATTGAACATATTAGGAAATCGACTAAATGTATTGAACTTTGTAGTCATGTGTTGATTCCGTTTTTTCCTTCAACATTCTGAAGAGGCAGCATGGGAATGCCCCTGTCTGTGTGTGCATTTGTCTACCACTGTGTGTGGCCGATAGCGATGATGCTAATGATAACTATCATCTGGTAGATGGAAAGGCTTTCCCAAAAACGTTCTCTATTAAATATCAATTGCAAAGTAGATTACGCCTACCTGGCAGAATGATATCATGATTATTTGCATCAATCCAGTGGTGATTTGTTTAGCAAACTCTGCACACACATGTGTACTACAGAAAAACCAAACAAGTCTCTTGCTGGTGCACACTTGAATTAAAGGGTATCTACACCTAAGAATTTACAAATTTTGGATTTTCTTTTCTTTCTCCCAGACCTCAAATGGGGTCTTCTGATTTGTTGTAGATTTGGAACATCCAATTTTGTCGTTTTTTTATATATAAATATTTTTTAAAGTGTGTTTTAGAGAGCGAAAACCAGAAAAAAATCTGGAAATCTGAAACATGGAAAAACAGAATTAGTCAAAAAATAAAATGGATTTTATAGGGCCCAAGATCATCCATAAGCTCTCCTTTAAGTCAACAAAAGGTCAGTCACACATGAGTCTACTGTGCAACTGCCTACTACAACATACTATTAAATGTTTACATGCAGTACTTTATCTGTCTTGTGTGAGGTAAAATCATAATGGTCGAAACCTTGCTATAACCCTGCCAAATTTGTCAAATCAGTGAACATGTTCAGGGAACGATGCATGTTCAAAGAAAAGGAAATTGTACTTGAACATAGCAGGAGGGCTGAGTTTTCTTATATGTAGCTAATAACAGTATGACTAATAATTTGTCCTATTGTTTCCCTTGTTCTCATCTGGAACTCTTCATAGACCCAAGATAATATAACGGTCAGGTGGGACCTGGGGCTGAATAAAAAGCGGATTGCCTATTTCTCCTTGCCCAAGACGGATTCAGGTGGTAATTCTTTCAATTGACTTTTCTCTGTCTACCAGTTTTTCTGCTGTGCATAGAGAGCCCTTGCATCCCATACCTGCATCCCTGGTGGTGTGTTCGTTTTGTGTCGTGCCGTGTGTGTACGGTATTGTATTTTCTCCGCCTCATTGGAACCATTATTCGTATATTTTGTGGTATAGTTTTGAGCAAAGTGTTTCTAATGTGTCTCTGTTTGTGGTGGTTTGTACAGACATGCGGCTGATGCAGGGAGATGAGATTTGTCTGCGCTACAAAGGAGACCTGGCCCCACTTTGGAAGGGCATCGGCCATGTCATCAAAGTCCCAGACAGTATCCTTTAACTAAAAGACCATTCTGAAGAAAAACTTTAATTCTTCAGTGGTTGCTCATCTCTACCTTCTGACCACATTTTCAAAGTGGTCCCTTTTTAACAAATAGGATCCACCTCTCCATCTTTATTTTTCCATGATGGGGGTCAGAAAAAAAAAAGAAGCAATTTTGTGTCTCAATTTATCAGCCAATCTGAACATTCTCAATGTCTCAAATGCAGACTAGTTCTTGGTAACCAATGCAAAACGTGAGCTAATCAGTCTAATGATACTAGCCACGTTATTGGGTTGCAGTGTTCAAAGGCTTGCAGAAATAAATTATATTTTATTGGGAGATAATTACCTAATTTAAACCAAATTATTAAGGGTTCATTACACCATAGAATTCCCTTAGGAGAAGCCCATCCATTAGTTAATGCCCCTCTAGTTTGCACCTGTCTTGTGTATCTGATATATGCTAATGTGGGGGAAAATCTACAGTTTTGTAGACCTTGCTTTTCTTCCCTACTATTAGCCCCGTTCAAGTGTGTGGGGGGGACGTCTTTTTCTTTCTAACATTCCACAAGGAGGAAAGGCTATTTTGCTGTACTTATTTCCTTAGCACCCTTTGTGAAAGACTATGGAGATGAGATTGCTATAGAATTGCGCAGCAGTGTCGGAGCACCTGTGGAAATAACCCACAACTACCAGGTCGATTTCGTGTGGAAGTCCACTTCCTTTGACAGGTGTGACAAGCAGATCAGAATATTTAATCAGTTCTACTTTGGTTGTTGATGCTCTGGTGTTCTTAACGTGACGTCCAGAGTACTGATTTTCTTTAGCCTCAGCAGCATTTCACATGATTTATCCCTAACATAACTCCTGACGTATATTGAAGAATTGAATGAATAAGACATGATATGAAGGTACTAGCTTGTATTATTATTGTTAATCACATCACTCTTTATCGCCACTATAACCCATTGGTTTCCACTGGGTTTCAGAATGCAGAGTGCCCTGAAGACCTTTGCTGTGGACGAGACGTCTGTGTCAGGCTACATCTACCACAAGCTGCTGGGCCACGAGGTGGAGGATGTCATCATCAAGTGTCAGCTGCCCAAACGCTTCACTGCCCAGGGCCTGCCCGATCTCAACCACTCTCAGGTCTGACCCACACACATACTCTTACCACCTCACTGACCCAACCTGACTGCCTGAAACTGAACTTGTTTGCATTTTTAACCATTCGTTTTAGTGAATGAATGATCACAAAAAAGTTGACATTTCCTCTTATAATGGGGAAACCTTATTATAGTAATGTCATCTTATAATCATGAAGAACTTCTTTTGGAGTTAGATGTTAATTCCCCGTACTACTATGTGCTCTTTGCGCAGCTTTCGTAAATGTTTTGATTTGTGTGTTTAAAATAGGTTTATGCTGTGAAGACTGTGCTGCAAAGACCCCTCAGTCTTATCCAAGGCCCCCCTGGCACTGGGAAAACTGTCACCTCTGCCACCATAGTGTACCAGCTCGCCAGGCAGGGCAACGGGTAAGATGGGTAACACTCACTATGCATATGTGTCTTTTTTAAAAGCATTTTCGTGTGCAGTTTACATTCAAGTCGTTAAGCAGAAGCTCTCATCTAGAACGACTTACAGCAAGTGTATCGTACTTAACGAACATCTGAAGCGACGCTCATCAAAAGCATCTCCACGTTGTCCAAGCTTTCTGCGTTCATCTGTTGTGTTTGGTTCCTGCAGACCCGTGCTGGTGTGTGCTCCCAGTAACATTGCGGTGGACCAGCTGACTGAGAAGATCCACATGTCAGGTCTGAAGGTGGTCCGGCTGTGTGCTAAGAGCAGAGAGGCCATCGACTCCCCCGTCTCATTCCTGGCGCTGCACAACCAGATCCGCAACATGGACAGGTGGGGCATTCTGGGAAATGAAGTCTTTGTTAGCACTGTCTGAAATTGTATCCTACACGTAGTAGTGCTTTCGTAATCACTCATGTTAATGCTTGTAGCAATGTATTATCCCTGTTTTGAATATCAAAGAATTACGGAAAGGGAAGGATGGATTTTTTAAACACTTCCAACAGAACCATTGAATAGATCTGCCAGACTTTTGATATAATAACTCTAATTCTGTGTGTTTCTAATGGGGGTGTTACTCTGCTCAGGCTTTGCTTACTCATGCCAAATCTTAAAACGCCTGGGTAAGTATTTTAAGTTTCCGCTAACCACATTGTTATAGCAATCTGTAAGTCGATGACACTGTCGATGACTTGGCACGTAAACATTGGTTAATGCATGCAACGTCTGAGCAGGGGAATGCAACCACAGACTTAGTTTTGCGTAGCCATACCTCCAAATCGCATTGTTGTCACACCTCATTTGGAGGTCTGGAGAATTTTATATCATCCGAAATGGCTTGATTGGTCTGATGGCTTCCAGCGGCTACATTTTATTGGATGTTCAATTTCAAGAACCGTCACTCACATGTGACCGTGGCCACACTTACAGAGAGTTGTTGCGTATGCTAGTTTGCAACATCGCAGAAAATAGAAGAGAACCTGAAGAAAAAACTGAATTCTGTTTTGGCAGAAATGTGCTCTATACACATCGAGTCGAAGGCATTACAACTTCTCTGCACCCTACAAAAAAAAGATAAGTTATGGCGTGTCTACCTACAGGCTGTGGTAATAGTTTAGTGTGGCAGTCGGATTTATTGAAAGTGGAGAAATCAATGGTAATAGTAGTTTCTCATCTGATGTCAATAATCAAGGATCAGGTTTGTGTCCTTAACTCTCAAGGAATCGCCGCCGCATGCTCGGTTTGAAGTGAGATGGAGAACCGTTGCTCCTACGGCACTATTCTAGTGGGCACCTTCAGAGCTCCGCCCAAACAAGGCATTTCATTGGTTTGAGGTGTTGCGAGGCGTCACTGATTCACTCCGGCTTTATACCCCTTTGGAACTACTTTCTGCCATTTACTTCACCAGGTTTTCCGATTAGGGTAGCCAGGTTCTCGCCAAGGCTACTAATGACTCAACCCACTTTGCCTGCTCTGTGTCTGGTGTGACCCTCAGTATGCCAGAGCTGCAGAAGCTGCAGCAGCTGAAGGATGAGACCGGGGAGCTGTCGTCTGCTGACGAGAAGCGTTACCGGGCCCTGAAGCGCACCGCTGAGCGAGAGCTGCTCACGGTGAGGAGGACTTTCTTTTACAACACTTACACCTTTGTCGCCCGATATGTCACAGCAGTATTATGAGAAGAGTATGGCAGATGCTGTCAAGTAGAATGTATTTTTTTTGACCTAGCGAAGATGATATGGGTTCCCTGTTCCTTCAATTTCAAACCAACTGTTAACCTGTTAACCACTGTTCCTCTTTTGTACCTCGGCAGAATGCGGATGTGATCTGCTGTACCTGTGTGGGGGCAGGAGATCCACGCCTGGCCAAGATGCAGTTCCGCTCAATCCTGATTGATGAGAGCACTCAGGCCACCGAGCCAGAGTGCATGGTGCCTGTGGTCCTGGGTGCCAAGCAGGTACAACCACACACCAATTTATGCTCAAGATAAACAGCTCAACTAGGTCAATTGTCCGTGACTTACTCAATCCAGACGAAAACAATGTAAAAGCCCATGAGAATATTTGGTTAATTGATTGTCATTTCATCATTAATTCCCCTTTTCACAGCTCATTCTGGTGGGAGACCACTGCCAGCTGGGCCCAGTAGTGATGTGTAAGAAGGCAGCCAAAGCAGGCCTGTCCCAGTCTCTGTTTGAGCGTCTGGTGGTGCTGGGCATCAGGCCCATTCGTCTGCAGGTGCAGTACCGTATGCACCCGGCCCTCAGCTCTTTCCCCTCCAACATCTTCTACGAGGGCTCCCTGCAGAACGGAGTCACCGCTGGTGAGTTAGACGTTTTCACAAAGGCTTCTTGGTCATATTATAGCTTTTGAATTGGTCATGTGTATAATAAAAATATATATTAAAGAAAATATAAATAATTCACACTTATTATCAGCAATGTACTGGTGTCTTGCATCTAGAACATGTGACGTTTTTGTAGAAAGTGTGTTTGTTCACCCCTAGAAGATCTAGAAGTAGCAGTGTAGATCTGCTTTGGATTCAAGAGGTGTTTGTGTTCATACACTGAGTAGAAAGCATTTACTCTACTGTGAAAGTTTGTTAGGCAATTCTGAAATCGACTGTAACTCAAAGCATATTGCTTTTGGGCGCGTATTTGCTGTTGAATAAAATGGCCAATTTTAGGTTTGTTCACAATCTCACTGAATTATTGAAGACCAATTCCCATACTAACCATGTTGACAAATTCTCTGTTTATACTGGGAAGCTGACCGCATCAAGAAAGGCTTTGACTTCCAGTGGCCGCAGCCAGACAAGCCCATGTTCTTCTATGTAACTCAAGGCCAGGAGGAAATAGCCAGCTCTGGAACGTCCTACCTGAACAGGTACGGCTAACAGTCCTGTCAAGGTTAATCTCAAAGTATCAACAGAATTTATTGCTATTTTGAAATGCACATAGAGTGCGTCTCTTCATTTAGTTTGACTGGAACAATTTTAAACACTCCTCTCTCCCCAGAACTGAGGCGGCCAACGTGGAGAAGATCACAACTAGGCTGCTGAAGGCTGGGGCCAAGCCTGACCAGATAGGCATCATCACCCCCTACGAGGGCCAGAGGTCCTACCTGGTGCAGTACATGCAGTTCAGTGGTTCCCTCCATACAAAACTCTACCAGGTACGGCAGTATAGCTGAACTTGCACTGTCTTGGGAAAAAACAATTCAATATATTTTTGTTGTCGTAGTCTTCTCAAGAACATGATTTGTGATATCGGTTTGCTTTATTATTGTTCTGCAGATGGTAGCAGACTTATAAAATCTTAAAATGATATTGCGTTACTAATTATGTCGATACCTGTTACCATTTGYCCAATGCCAAATGCAACAGGTCTCGATGACCGATGTTACAACACTGTTCTATCCTCTTGTCTTGCTATCAGGAGGTTGAGATCGCCAGCGTGGATGCGTTCCAGGGCAGGGAGAAGGACTTTATCATCCTGTCGTGCGTACGAGCCAACGAGCACCAGGGCATCGGCTTCCTCAATGACCCGCGCCGTCTCAACGTAGCCCTCACCAGAGCCAAGTAAGCATCTGGACCATTAGTCTTCATTCTCACCACAGCTTCTCTGGATGGACAGTTTCAAATCTGTATGGACAAAGTCATAGAATTACATATAAAAGACCTAGAATGGACAATGGGATCCTAGCAATAGTTACTTCATAGGATGTCTGTGTTCAAAGTCATGGTAGTTTAGAAGACTTGATGATGAATTGTGATGAGCCTCAGTGGAACAGTATAGAATTCATCATCAAAAAATTTATGTGAATCACTGTCCACTTTCATCCTTGACACCGTAGACAAAATGGTGCATTTTGAGACTGCCTTGTCCTTAAATATATTTCTCCCACTGACGTGTGTGTGTAACGTATGTTTTCAGGTATGGGGTGATCATTGTGGGCAACCCAAAGGCCCTGTCCAAGCAGCCTCTGTGGAACCACTTACTCAACTACTACAAGGAGCAGAAGGTTCTGGTGGAGGGACCCCTCAACAACCTGAGAGAGAGCCTGATGCAGTTCAGCAGGCCCCGCAAGCTGATCAATGCCATCAACCCTGTGAGATATCACACTTGCATGAACACACATTATATGTTGGATGTGTCGGAGTGTACAGTTGGCACGTTTTGAGTGTGGGTATTGAACCCATGTTGAGTCTATTCCCCTCATATCCTTTTTTAAATTAATACATAACACTTTTTCCTCAGTAACACTTTTCCCCAGTAACACTTTTAACTCGGTAACACTTTGGCCAATATGTAATGCCATTTACAGCAATGTTATGACAACAGTACAGCAGTTCCACTGTGTTTGAGGGTATTGAACCCTTGTCTGTGTTCCAGGGAGCCCGGTTCATGAGCACTGCCATGTATGATGCCCGTGAGGCCCTCATCCCTGGGTCTGCCTACGATCGCAGCAGCGCAGGTTAGTGGGAAAGTGTTTTATATAAGGCCGTGGCTACGGATACAGAGTTTTTGTCCACACCCTCCGAAATCCTCTTTCTCTAAGCTAAAGTTCCGGATCACCTTCTGCACGTGTTATTTTATGCACACATTCGTTTTTCTAACGTATTTGCTGCTCACACTCCTCCCTTTACGTTTAGCTCTTTACTCACCCTCTTCTGAACCATAATGATGTCTCTGACTCGTATTTTTAAACAGCTAAATTAAAAACCCTGCACCGATTTGAACGTACAATAAATCTTGCTCGACCGAGAGTCATCTGTCAAGTTTTTAAACGTGTATTTCCCCATATACAGTATAGACACATCCTATGTGTTGAAATCAACTTTAAGCACACTGTTTGTTTGATTAAATAATTAAGACACACGAATGACTCAAGCGGGAGCCGATGACCACGCTGTGTAATATTATTTTTTTTACAGCGAGTGCCTGTGTGAATGTCGCACATTGTCTCTCTATCCTCCCTGTTGCAGCGAAAAGGCACCACAGCACAGCACGTGTTTATTGTGCTGTCTGTGCTGAAGCTGCAACATAATTACAGCCATTTAGTTTCTTAAACTCTAACCGAAAAGTTCTGTTACCGAAGTCCCTCATTTGTTTAGGAAAATTATTGCCTATTCCTTCAACCCTTGCTCTCTTTACGTGAAACATGTATGTATCGCATGCACATGGCCAGTAGGGCCATCAATAAATTGGTTATAACAAACTCTGAACGCCGTAACATGTATCAGCAAAATTAATACGGAAAACGTGAAAAAGAAGTCCAATGTGTGGAAGACTCTTGACTTAGTTGTGGAAGCACTGGAGATCAAGAAAAATTAGGGTATAGCAGCAAGCGCTGCGGGAGTATTGTGTGTGCCAAACAGGTTCTGTTAGATTACAATATTATTTTACTGACCGTTTGGAACATTTGTAAAGAAAATGTAAGAAATTATAAGTGTACCAGAGAGTCTGTTGTAATGGAAAACATTAGCAATTATTCAAAGCTCCCATTGTTATTTAATTTTAAAACTAAAATGCTTGATTGCATTTCAAAGCATGAATGACTCATACTGTGTGATGACATGAACAAACAAATTATTTAATGATTTTAGGGCTGACTCCATTTAGTTGACTTGTCGATTGCTTGGTTGATAGGATGTTGGTCGATCGAGATTTCTTTAGTCGAGCAGTAGCAAAATATCTATCTATAGACAGGTGTCTTGTACACCATGATGAGTGGACTAAACCATTGTGGAGGCCATGGGGATGGCACAGTCCATCACTCTGACATGTGCTACTGAAATTGTATATGGGAAAGGGGGATACCTAGTCAGTTGTTCAACTGAAATGTCTTCCGCATTTAACCCAACCCCTCTGAATCAGAGAGGTGCAGGGGGCTGTATGGTTATATTACATAAGAAAAATGGTGCAACACCTAATAAAAAATAGTTATTTTATAACAAATGCGCTTTCTCCCGCGTTGGATAGTGGTCACTGTACACGGTTCTGAAATACATTGGTGCCTTTTCCTAGACCATGTTGCTATGCATAATAGCAAAGTTACCCAGCATATTGGTGTTGTGAACAATGCGGTGGAGGCAGCAGCAGAATGAGCAGGAGAAAACATTGTCTAAGAAAAGTGAAGAGAGAGGAAACCCCAACTTAGTTAGGTCTATAATCAATAGTCTAACTGTTAAATGTACCTGGTTTTATAAATCATCCATATACAGTGGGGCAAAAAAGTATTTAGTCAGCCACCAATTGGGCAAGTTCTCCCACTTAAAAATATGAGAGAGGCCTGTAATTTTCATCATAGGTACACTTCAACTATGACAGACAAAATTAGGGGGAAAAATCCAGAAAATCGCATTGTAGGATTTTTTATGAATTTATTTGCAAATTATGGTGGAAAATAAGTATTTGGTCACCTACAAACAAGCAAGATTTCTGGCTCTCACAGACCTGTAACTTCTTCTTTAAGAAGCTCCTCTGTCCTCCACTCATTACCTGTATTAATGGCACCTGTTTGAACTTGTTATCAGTATAAAAGACACCTGTCCACAACCTCAAACAGTCACACTCCAAACTCCACTATGCCAAGACAAAGAGCTGTCAAAGGACAACAGAAACAATTGTAGACTGCCAGGCTGGAAGACTGAATCTGCAATAGGTAAGCAGCTTGGTTTTGAAGAAATCAAACTGTGGGAGCAATTATTAGGAAATGGAAGACATACAAGACCACTGATAATCTCCCTCGATCTGGGCTCCACGCAAGATCTCACCCCGTGGCGGTCAAAATGATCACAAGAACGGTGAGCAAAAATCCAGAACACACGGGGGGACCTAGTGAATGACCTGCAGAGAGCTGGGACCAAAGTAAAAAAGCCTACATCAGTAACACACTACGCCGCCAGGGACTCAAATCCTGCGTGCCAGACGTGTCCCCTGCTTAAGCCAGTACATGTCCAGGCCCGTCTGAAGTTGCTAGAGAGCATTTGGATGATCCAGAAGAAGATTGGGAGAAGGTCATATGGTCAAATGAAACTAAAATAGACTTTTGGTAAAAACTCCACTTATCGTGTTTGGAGGACAAAGAATGCTGAGTTGCATCTAAAGAACACCATACCTACTGTGAAGCATGGGGGTGGAACATCATGCTTTGGGGCTGTTTTTCTGCAAAGGGACCAGGACGACTGATCCGTGTAAAGGAAAGAATGATGGGGCATGTATCGTGGATTTTGAGTGAAAACCTCCTTCCATCAGCAAGGGATTGAAGATTAAACGTGGCTGGGTCTTTCAGCATGACAATGATCCAAACACACGCCCGGGCAACGAAGGAGTGGCTACGTAAGAAGCATTTCAAGGTCCTGGAGTGGCCTAGCCAGTCTCCAGATCTCAACCCCATAGAAAATCTTTGGAGGAATGGGCCAAAATACAGCAACAGTGTGAAACCTTGTGAAGACTTACAGAAAACGTTTGACCTCTGTCATTTGCCAACAAAGGTATGATAACACAAAGGTAATTGAAGATATAACCTTTTGTTATTGACCAAATACTTATTTTCCACCATAATTTGCAAATAAATTCATAAAAAATCCTACAATGTGATTTTCTGGATTTCTTTTTCTAATTTTGTCTGTCATAGTTGAAGTGTACCTATGATGAAAATTACAGGCCTCTCTCATCTTTTTAAGTGGGAGAACTTGCACAATTGGTGGCTGACTAAATACATTTTTGCCCCACTGTATATCTACAGAAATAAGACCGATCCTGCGTCTGTTGCCTGTTTGATTGTTTGTTTAATTAGCCTACTGATTCCATGAGTACCAAGCATCACACAACAACATGAAATGTAAACATTTTCTTATTATTTTTTTTACATCTTTGCTTTGCTGTAATAAAGGCTTTACACTTTTTTTTCATTAGAACAGCCTCTGGTATTATTTATAATTTATTAAGTGTTTATTCTGTTCCAAATTTTTCAAAAATGTATATTTTATAATAATAACACTCCTTTTTCTTGATCTCCTTATTGTTAAATTTTACTATTCAGCGACTTGTTCCGAAGCCACTCCTGCATTGTCTTGGCTGTGTGTTTAGGGTCGTTGTCGTGTTGGAAGGTGAACCTTTGCCCCAGTCTGAGGTCCTGAGCTTTCTGAAGCAGGTTTTCATCAAGGATGTTTCTGTACTTTGCTCCATTCATCTTTCCTTTGAGCCTGACTAGTCTCCCAGTCCCTGCTGCTGAAAAACATCCCTACAGCATGATGCTGATGCACCACCATGCTTCACCGTAGGGATGTTGCCAGGTTTCCTCCAGACGTGACGCTTGGCATTCAGGCCACAGAGTACAATCTTGGTTTCATCAGACCAGAGAATCTTGTTTCTCATGGTTTGAGTCCTTTAGGTGCCTTTTGGCAAACTCCAAGCAAGATGTCATGTACCTTTTACTGAGGAGTGGCTTCTGTCTGGCCAGAGGAACTCTGGAGCTCTGTCAGTGACCATCGGGTTCTTGGTCACCTCTCTAACCAAGGCCCTTCTCCCCTGATTGCTCAGTTTGGCCGAATCAGACAGGTGTAACACATACAATTTCAGTAGCACATATCTTAGAGCGATAGACTGTGCCATCCCCACGGCCTCCACAATGGATTAATCCACTGAAACAGGCGCGAATCAGACAGGTGTCTTGTACTCCATATTAAAAAATATATATTTGCGTCTGCTTGACTAAAGAAATATCGGTCGACCAACGGCCTATCGACAAAACAATTGACCAGTGGACTAAATGGGGTCAGCTTTTTTATATTATGAAGGCTACAACCTTCTGTCTGTTGTAACGGATATTGCAGGTGCACAAGCAGGATGCAGGCCCTACACTTTGGAGCAAAAACAATCAGTGTGTTGTGTGATGTAGGCTAATCTTTATAGGTGCTGCCATATCGTATACATGTCTGCCTCCTGTGTGAATTAGTCAGTGTTTGGGTTGATGATGGAAAAATTTGAATTCAATGGCTAATTACACTGCGTGTCTGTCTCGCTCCTTTCCACCTCTGGGCAGCCGAGCATGTATCCAGACCAGTAAAAAGAGTCTGACAATGGGCAAGTTTGTTTTGCGTCGCCCGGTGCCATAGTTATGCCATATATGCCGCTGTACCGTGGCGAGAGTAAATGGCTGCATGTAACTCCACAGCTAAGAACATGATATCGCTAGACTGCCTGTTTGTGTCATGCTTATGTTTGCAATACTGGCAACAAAGTTTGTATGAACATGTCTAATGTATTTTGTGTAAAACATGTACATAGCTGTAGCCTACTCCTCTCCTGACAAAATTACTTGAAGTCGTGCTTATGCTTACTGAGGCATGGAATGCAATATTTAGAACAGGTAAGTGTACAACATGAAGTTTGTAGGCTACACCAGTGACCCGACGAAGGCGACCAAAGTAGGGGGGAGCGGCAGCGGAGCACTGAGCACAGCAGTACGTAGGCAGCAGAGTGGTCACTGCTACGTAAAAAAAATCCTGCACATCCGCAGGTATATCTGTATTTTTAGCCTGGGCAAATTGGGATACAGAAACTCTGTATCCGTAGCCACTTCGTTTTAATTGTTTTATAATGCGTCTTAATAACCTCTTCAATAGCCCACTTACATTTTACAGTGCATTCAAAGTATTCATACCCCTTGACTTATTCCGCATTTTGTTGTTAGTCTGAATTCACAGACTAACAACAAAATATTTGTTTTCAGCCATTTACCCATACCCCATAATGACAAAGTGAAAATATGTTTTTAGAAATGTTTGCTAAATTTATTGAAAATGAAATATTTCATTTAAGTATTCACACCCCTGACGCCATACAGCTGTGAGTCTTTCTGGGTAAGTCTCTAAGAGCTTTCCACACCTGGATTGTTCAACATTTGCCCTTTTATTCTTTTCACAGTTCTTCATGTTCTGTCAGATTGGTTGTTGATCATTGCTAGACAACCATTTTCAGGTCTTGCCTTAGATTTTCAAGTAGATTAAAGTCAAAACTGTAACTTGGCCACTCAGGATAATTCACTGTCTTCTTGGCCAAATCTACACTGGAGTCGCTTACCATGTGTTTTAGGTTATTGCCCTGCTGAAAGGTGAATTCATTTCCCAGTGTCTGGTGGAAAGCAGACTGAACCAGGTTTTCCTCTCGGATTTTGCCTGTGCTAAGCTCCGTTTCTGTTTTCATACTGAAAAACTCCCCAGTCCGTAACGATTACAAACATACCCATAACATAATGCAGCCACCACAATGCTTGAAAATATGGAGTTTGGTACTTCGTAATGTGTTGTATTGCATTTGCCCCAAAGATAACTTTATTCAAGACAAAAAAAAGTGACTTGCTTTGCCACATTTTTTGCAGTTTTACTTTAGTGCCTTGTTGCAAACAGGATGCATGTTTTGGGAAAAATGGATTCTGTACAGGCCTCCTGTAAAACCTCCCAGGTCTTTGTGGTTGAATCTTTGTTTGAAATTCACTTCTCGACTGAGGGACCTTACAATTATTTTTATGTGTGGGGTACAGAGATGAGGTAGTCATGTTAAACATTATTATTGCACACAGTTCATGCAACTTACACTGAACCAAAATATAAACGTAAAGTGTTGTTCCCATGTTTCATGAGCTGAAATAAAAGATCCCAACAACTTTCCACATGCACAAAAAGCTTTTCTCTCAAATTGTGTGGCCAAATTTGTTTCCATCCCTGTTAGTGAACATTTTCTCCTTTGCCAAGAGACTCCATCCACCTGACAGGTGTGGCATATCAAGAAGCTGATTATACAGCATCATCATTACACAGATCATTGCACCTTGCACTGAGGACAATAAAAGGCTACTCTAAAATGTACACTTTTGTCACACAACACAATGCCACGGATGTCTCAATTTGAGGGAGTGTGCAATTGGCATGCTGACTGCAGGAATGTCCACCCAGAGCTGTTGCCAGATCATTTAATGTTAATTTCTCTACCATCAGCTGGCTCCAGTGTCATTTTAGAGAATTTGGCAGTACACGTCCAACCGGCCTCACAACCGCAGACCACGTGTATGGCGTTGTATGGGCGAGTGGTTTGCTGATGTCAATGTTGTGAACCGAGTGCCCCATGGTGGCGGTGTGATATGGGCAGGCATAAGCTACGGACAACGAATACAATTGTATTTTATCGATGGCAATTTGAATGCACAGAGATACCGTGACAAGATCCTGAGGCCCATCGTCATGCCATTCATCCACTGCCATCACCTCCTGTTTCAGCAGGATAATGCACGGCCCCATGTCGTAAGGATCTCTACGCAATTCCTGGAAGCTGAAAATTTCCCAGTTCTTCCATGGCCTGCATACTCACCAAACATGTCACCCATTTGAGCATGTTTGGGATGCTCTGGATCGACATGTACGACAGCGAGTTCCAGCCTATATTTTTTGGGGGCTCCCGGTGGCGCAGAGGTCTAAGGCACAGCATCTCAGTGCTAGACCCTGGTTCGATCCCGGGCTGTATCACAACCGGCCGTGATCTGGAATCCCATAAGGCGCGGCACAATTGGCCCAGCGTCGTCCGGGTTTGGCAGGGGTAGGTCGGCATTGTAAAATAAGAATTTGTTCTTAACTGACTTGCCTGGTTAAATTAAAATGTAAATATCCGGCAACTTCACACAGCCAATGAAGAGGAGAGGGACAACATTCCACAGGCCACAATCAACAGCCTAATCAACTCTATGCGAAGATGTGTCACGCTGAATGAGACAAATGGTTGTCACACCAGATACTGACTGGTTTTCTGATCCATGTCCCTACCAGTTTTTTTAAGGTGTCTGTGACCAATATATGCATATCTGTATTCCCAGTCATGTGAAATCCATAGATTAATCCATTAGGCTCTAATTTCAATTGACTGATTTCCTTATATGAACTGTAACGCAGGGGCGGGAGGTAGCCTAGTGGTTAGAGCGTTGGACCAGTAACCAAAAGGTGCTAGATTGAATCCCCGAGCTGACAATGTAAAAATCTGTCATTCTGCCCCTGAACAAGGCAGTTAACCCACTGTTCCGAGGCCGTCATTGTAAATAAGAATTTGTTCTTAACTGACTTGCCGGGTTAGATAAAAGGTTAAATAAATAAAAAAAACGCCGTAAAATCTTTGAAATTGTTGCATGTTGCGTTTTATAATTTTGTTCAGTATATTATGTGACTTGTAAAGCACATTTTTACTCCTGAACTTTTTTAGACTTGTCATAAGAAAGGGGTTGAATACTTATTGACTCGACATTTCAGCTTTTCATTTTTTATTAATTTATTATTATTTTTTAAACTTAATTCCACTTTGTGGTATTGTGTGTAGGCTAGTGATGAAAAAATCTAAATTGAATGCATTTTAAATTCAGGCTGTAACACAATTTTTGGGGGGGAAAGTCAAGGTTGTGAATACTTTCTGAAGGTACTGTAGGCTAATGCCTTGCTAGAACTGTAAGGTGGCACCAGAATATATTGCATTGCTAGATGCAACAAACGCATCCTACAGGAATGGGACCGCTCACACACTACTGTGACATGTTTTCTGTGTGTTTCTTTCTACAGGGCGTCCATCCAACATGTATTTCCAAACCCACGATCAGATCGGCATGATTGGGGCTGGGCCAGCCCACCTGGCGGCCATGAACATGCCTATTCCCTTCAACTTGGTGGTGCCACCCATGCCTCCGCCAGGCTACCTGGCCCAGGCCAACGGCCCTGCTGCAGGTGAGCAGGAAGGGAAACAACTACTATTCATTAGTTGTTCATATATTGACTGGTGGAATATGTATTTGGCCCTGTGAAGTTGGACAGTATCCAAATAACCAGAAGTCTCAGTGTTGCTTAACAGAGTATTCTTCATGTGGTACTGTTGTTGGTGATATTATGTTATGGGGGTTTGGAGATGTCCTCGTACCCCTACTATTTCTCATCTGTAATGCATGTTCATTGTTTGTTCGTGTGTTTGACAAGTGAGCGGGAACTTACTCTCTCTGTGCCACCCAGGTCGTGGTGGGGCGCTGAAGGGCAAAGCGGGGCGTGGCGGGCGCCAGAGGACCCGCGGCATGGGGAACCACGGTAGCAGCGGGCAGGCCAACGGGCACAACAGCCAGGCCAGCCAGGACGTGTCTTCCCAGCCCTTCTCCCAGGGGCCACTCACCCAGGGCTACATCACCATGAGTCAGCCCTCCCAGATGAGCCAGCCTGGCCTCTCCCAGCCTGAACTTTCCCAGGTAACAAGACCGGCCTAAACTCCACTCTTTACTACCTAATACCAAATCAGAATCTGGCCTCGTACTCCTATGCCCAATCCCAAATCGTACCTTACTCTTTATGTGATTGTGGAGATCTGAGAGGATTGGATGGGTATAAGTGAAAATTATAATCGCTTCACCTTGCCCATTGGTTAGATGTAATGTTTCTGCCATATTGCTTGAACCAAGCAAGAAGCAGTATGGTAATAATAACGTAAGCAATATGGTAATAATGCCACCTCTGATTTGCTGGGTGGAGGTTCATATTGCTGACATCATCTGATACTCTTAGGGGAATGTGTTGGAAGCAATGTCCCCTTTAAGCTGCGTGCGGGCGCGCAGTAGCCTCGAGACTGCCGCGCAGGTCCCCTGAGACTGCGCAGAAGAAATACAGTATCGTCCCACGGAGGGAAGCACGAGATTGAACTTCACTCAACTTTTTAGAGTTTTCCCTGTTAACACTATCAACGTTTCCCTTTATTGTGGCAATTGTGATCGAATCAACGCAATATTATCCACTTTCAATGCAACATACCAAAACAAAAATAACTATGCAAGACTTAGAATGCAAAACTAACTACACGAGATTTTGTTGTAGCGTGCGGCATTACCAATCAGAGCTGCAGTAGGCCTATATGCAAATAGACCATTGCCATATATGGATCTGTGCCATTTACTTTGAACTGGACAGTTTACAGCATGAGCAGTCGTAAGTAGATTAGCCATGTGTGCACATATTGTTCATGTTCTTTGCTAGTTAGTGAGTTATTAACCCAGTTATAGATCATTTATAGTCAGCAATAGGGGAGCGATTGCTTCCTACAAGAGCACAAAACGTGTACATTTCTAGACATCTTTGAAAAGACAGTCAGGAAAATATATTATTTTTTTTACCCCCAATTTCGTGTTATCCAATTGTTAGTTGTTAGTCCAATTGTTAGTTGTTATCCAATTGTTAGTCCAATTGTCTCATCACTGCAACTCCCGTACGGACTCGGGAGAGGCGACGGTCGAGAGCCATGCGTCCTCCGAAACACGACCCAACCAAGCCGCACTGCTTCTTAACACAGCGCGCATCAAACCCGGAAGCCAGCCGCACCAATGTGTCGGAGGAAACACCGTACACCTAGCGACCTGGTCAGCGTGCACTGTGCCCGGCCCGCCACAGGAGTCGCTAGTGCGCCGCCGGCCAAACCCTCCCTAACCCGGGAGGGTGCCTTAGACAACTGCGCCACCCGGGAGGCCCGGCAATGTTGTATTTTGAGGCAGGCTTGAATAAGCTAAGTAGGCAGAGGGTAGCATAATTTGTCTGATTCTCTGTAATAATGTTATGGGAATAATAATGCATTTTATTTTGTAAAGAGGTTTCTTGCATCAAACAACACAACATTTTCAGTCACCTTGTCTGAAGGATAAACAGGTTAATGTCAAGCCCTGCATGTTTTTTTCAAAAGTCTCATGGAATGTAGACCTACATTTAACACCACACACTGGCTGCTACTGTAGGCTGAATGATAGAACAGCTATTTCCATGTTAAAATGTTATGAGATGCATTTTCTCCATTGTTTTTGATGGTAGGCCACTCTGGTAGACCTACATTATGATCAAATAGCCACAGTAGCCTACTTGGCCACTGTTAAAACTAACTTAAACCGGGTACAGCCTCAGTGTTCACAGTAAACGCACGCTGGAAGTTGCACAGAATTTTCACAACATTCAAGTTTGCGCTCAGCAGACCTGAAATTTGCTCAGTGCTGAAAAAATGTAGGAAACATTAGTTGGAAGAATTATGTTTTGGATGTAATTGGGTGTTTCTCCTTCTGTTTTAACAGGACAGTTATTTAGGTGACGAGTTCAAGTCCCAGATCGACGTGGCTCTGTCGCAGGATTCGACTTACCAGGGTGAACGTGCATACCAACATGGTGGGGTGACTGGACTGTCACAGTACTAGAGTGTAAGATAACTATTCCCATTCCCACGGTACTAGAGTAATCAAGAAGTGTTATTGATTTGACCTCCCCTGTACAGACGAGTACTTCCAAAAATCGTGTTGGTGGAAGCCATTTTGAATATCCTTATTGTTTCCTTTTCTCAGGTTGTTGGAAGAGGAGCTAGGCTTGAGCTGAGCTTAGTTCATCAGCATTTTAATCTGGGTAATAATAAAAACAAAAAATGGATACCTGTTTTCCTCTGCTACAACTGAAGCACCACCGTGTGAAATCAACGGGAGAGAGAAACCAACCAATCGCGAGAGAGAAAGTGATGGAAAGAATGGACGACCAGGAAGAGGGAACGTGTGGGAGTGAGGGACCACTGCCGGCACATGGGAACGAAAGCGAGAGGAAGACGGTGGCCAGCGGTCGAGCTGTCGTGAGGAAGACGAAACGAGGAACAACTCCCTCCCTCCACAACCCTTTTCCCACCTCCCCTTCCAAGCTCACGCCTCTGTCTGAGAGAATGACCAGTTATCCAGAGGACCTTGCTCTTTGATCAGCTAACAGAGAAAGAGAAGTTCTCAAGCAACTTGGCTGGGGGAGCACTTTCCACTAACTCTCAAAAGCAGATAACAAGAAAGTAGAGGGGGGAGGGTGTGGAACACTTCAAGCAGGCAACATAGGAAATCCTCACCTCAATGTTGATCGCTTGCCAAACCCGTTTGATACCCAGACTCATTTGATTGGATTGATGTGGAGGACGAGTGGCGGTGTTGATCTCAACTCTCAGACCTGAAATCTCATCAAATGACCGCAAGAGGAACAGTCTCCAAGAGGAACAGTCTCCAAGAGGAACAGTCTCCAAGAGGAACAGTCTCCGTTCACGTCGTCGTTCAACTTTGAGTTGAAAAGTTTTCTCCGCTAAAGTCTGATAATAAAGAACTTTGAATTGAAATGCCTTTGATGGCCTTCGGAACCATTTGGCTTTTTCAACAGGTCTTTTCAGAAACAGGTGGTTAACTAGAAGTCTGGTGGAGTTGAGTGGCATGGGGATATCAGAGGAAAGTTTCTGAAGTGGTGAGCTCTGGATCCAAGAGATCTGTAATCGTGAGACTATTTGTTTTTGAAGTACCTTTCTTATTGCAGAGCGCAAAAGGCAAAAAATATTTAATTGAAAAATGACCAGCATTGAATAATATTAACTCAATATTATTTGAAGTTGCAGCAAAGGCTGTTTTGATCTTTTGAAAGGGGGGGTGGGGTGACATGAGATGTTGCCCGCTGTGCTGTTCAGCGGATAATTTTCTATGTTTTAAACGTTTTTATGCTTAGATTGGCAGCGGCTTTGAAGTAATGCTTTACTTGGGGGAATTCCTTGTGGATGTAAGATCCGTCTGCATGAACACTGAGCTATTAATGGAAACTGATAGTCCACTATCACTATAAAGCATTATAGGCTACACACTTTTGTGTCACTATTGAAGTTGCAAGAGGCAGGTGGCTTGGTGTGAAATACGCTACATGGCCTAAAGTATGTGGACACCCCTTCAAATTTGTGGATTCGGGTATTTTAGATACACCTGTTGCTGACAGGTGCATACAGTCGAGCACACAGCCATGAAATATCCATAGACAAACATTGGCAGTAGAATGGCCCGTACTGAAGAGCTCAGTGACTTTCAAAGTGGCAACGTCATAGGATGCCACTTTTCCAACAAGTCAGTTGGTCAAATTTCTGCCTTGCTAGAGCTGCCCGGGTCAACTCTAAGTGCTGGTATTGTGAAGTGGAAATGTCTAGGAGCAACAATGGCTCAGCCGCGATGCGGTAGGCCACACAAGCTCACAGAATGGGACCGTAGCACGTAAAAATCACCTTTCCTCAGTTGCAACACTCACTACCGCGTTCCAAACTGCCTCTGGAAGCAACGTCAACACGAGCTGTTCATCGGGAGCTTCATGAAATGGCTTTCCTTGGCCGAGCAGCTACACACAAGCCGAAGATCACCATGCGCAATGTCAAGCGTCGGTTGGAGTGGTGTAAAGCTTGTCACCATTGGACTCTGGAGCAATGGAAACGCGTTCTCTGCAGTGATAAATCACGCTTCATCATCTGGCCGTTGACGGACAAATCTGGGTTTGGTGGATGCCAGGAGAACACTACCTGCCCGAACACTACCTGCCCGAATGCATCCAACTTTAAAGTTTGGTGGAGGAGGAATAATTGTCTGGGGCTATTTTTCATGGTTCGGGCTAGGCCCCTTAGTTCCATTGAAGGGAAATCTTAACGATACAGCATACAATGACATTCTAGACGATTCTGTGCTTCCAACATTGTGGCAAAAGTTTGGGGAATGATCTTTCCTGTTTCAGCATGCCAATGCCCCCATGCACAAAGTGAGGTCCATACAGAAATGGTTTGTCTTTTGGGATGAATTGGAACGCCAACTGCGAGCCAGGCCTAGTTGTCCGACCTCACTAATGCTCTTGTGGCTGAATGTAAGCAAGTCTCCGCAGCAATGTTCCAACATCTAGTGCTGTTATAGCAGCAAAGGGGAGCCGACTCCATATTATTGCCCATGATTTTGGAATGAGATGTTCGATGTGCAGGTGTCCACAAACTTTTGGTTATGTAGTGTAACAGTTAAGGAAAAGACTAGGATGGTGGCTGGAAGAAGGATAAGGCTTGTGAACTCCTTGAAGATGCATCCTCCGAATCTGGTTATTTAGTATGGAGAGTCAATTGGCGTTCAAATTTGAATGTGATTCTTCCCCTGTGAAATGCAGTCGTGCGTATAGAATGTTAGATACATGACTAGAATTAAGTTGTCAAATCCAAAGTATTTGAAACCATTTCACACCAGTTACACACAATCAGTAAAATTACCACTGGTACTGATTTTCATACAAGGTGACAGTGATTTCTCACATAAAAAGAATGAATGCATCCGAATCAGTACCCGTAACTTCCTTTTGGTTATTTGCAGGTATAAAGCAGCACAAACATGAATGAAGGTGAAAGCAACCTATGCCAGCATATACCAACTTCATAGAAAGAATCACTGAATGTGACCAGTATGTTGTGACATTGAAACCAGAGTCCTAACTTGAACCTGAGTCAGTGTTTCTGAATGGTTACTGAATGTACGAACTGGTTTAAGCCACCTTCCTTCTCTTAGGAGTTGCCACTAAATGGCCTTCCTTTTGTAACTTCTATTTTATGAGTGTTTTACATTTTTGGCTTCCCTATAGTTCACCCATCTGTTTGCTCCAAATTCCTATGGCTCCCAAACCCTCCATTCTTACTCCTCTGTGAATTGTAATGTAATCCGCCCCCCAGTATTTCCTTTTTTGCATGATTTGCCTGCCATTTTTTGAAGGGGCGAGGTTGTGAACAGCAAAATGAGACTTAAACCACACTATATGGTTTAATTTGTTATCTGATGACAAAGGGGGATTAAATAATGTTTTTGTTTTTTTAAAGTTTTAAATCAATCATTTAAATAAACCGTACATGGGACTGTTTTATATTGAGGAATCCTTGTCTATTTGAGGAGTCCTCTATCAGTTTTTAGGAATGTTATTTGGATGCTTAGAGCATCAAATTGAGAATGATTTCATTTTAGCTCACCACCTGCTTTGTCCTCTGATGTCCATTCATTTTTCTTTTTCTTTGTCGGCACCTGACTTTGAATATGTCAATCCAAAACACATTGTATGACAATCTTGCTGTCAAATAGCTAGTCATGGTTGAAAAAATACTTACAAATTGTCTTTTTTGATCAGCATTATGCATTTTTTCCCATGTTGATTATGTTACTGTATTTCACATCAAGAAATACAAGAATTCCAGCAGGGAATATAGCATTGCTCCTTATACTTTTTACTAAGATGGTGACATTATACTTATGTTGAAATGAAATACAGCAATCCTGCTATCATAGTTTGTCATCTGTTACATAGCCAGCACTGCTAACTAGAAATGTATTAAAAGTATATTACCAAACTATACTGCAGGAATCAATGGATAAGAACAGACATTTTTTACCGTAATGGTAATACGGTAATGTATGCCTTCCTTCTTCCCAGCATTTGGATTCTCACTATGGAAAAACTGCACTGGATTTGCAAGAATTAGTATTTTTGTTGCAGTGAAGATTAATCAAGACATTTCGCCTGATGATTCCTTTCTTGTGAAACTGAAACAAAGGTTGCTTATATGTCAAAGGGTTTGAGCAATGAGAAAGTGATTTAGACATTTATTTGGCATTTACAGATTATGAAACATGTTGCACCTGAACTCGGCTCAATAATGGGCAACTGGTCTTGTTATACAGTTGAAATCGGAAGTTTACATACACTTAGGTTGGAGTCATTAAAACCTATTTTTCAACCACTCCACAAATTTCTTGTTAACAAACTATAGTTTTGGCAAGTCGGTTAGGACATCTACTTTGTGCATGACACAAGTCATTTTTCCAACAATTGTTTACACACATTGTTTCACTTATAATTCACTGTATCTCAATTCCAGTGGGTCAGAAGTTTACATACACTAAATTGACTGCCTTTAAACAGCTTGGAAAATTCCAGAAAATGATGTCTTGGCTTTAGAAGCTTCTCATAGGCTAATTGACATCATTTCAGTCAATTGGAGGTGTACCTGTGGCTGTATTTCAAGGCCTACCTTCAAACTCAGTGCCTCTTTGCTTGACATCATGGGAAAATCAAAAGGAATCAGACAAATTGTAGACCACAAGTCTGGTTCATCATTGGGAGCAATTTCCAAATGCCTGAAGGTACCACGTTCATCTGTACAAACAAGAGTGCGCAAGTATAAACACTATGGGACCACGCAGCCGTCATACCGCTCAGGAAGGAGACACGTTCTGTCTCCTAGAGATGAAAGTACTTTGGTGTGAAAAGTGCAACTCAATCCCAGAACAACAGCAAAGGACCTTGTGAAGACGCTGGAGGAAACGGGTATAAAAGTATCTATAACCACAGTAAAATGAGTTCTATATCGAAATAACCTGAAAGCCACTCAGCAAGGAAGAAGCCACTGCTCCAAAACCGCCTTTAAAAAAGCCAGACTACGGTTTGCAACTGCACATGGGGACAAAGATTGTACTTTTTGGAGAAATGTCCTCTGGTCTGATGAAAGAAAAATAGAACTGTTTGGCCATAATGACCATCATTATGTTTGGAGGAAGAAGGGGGAGGCTTGCAAGCCGAAGACCACCATCCCAACCGTGAAGCACGGGGGTGGCAGCATCATGTTGTGGGCGTGCTTTGCTGCAGGAGGGGCTGGTGCACTTCACAAAATAGATGGCATCATGAGAATAGAAAATGATGTGGATATATCGAAGCAACATCTCAAGACATCAGTCAGGAAGTTAAAGCTTGGTCATAAATGGGTCTTTCAAATAGACAATAACCCCAAGCATACTTCCAAAGTTGTGGCAAAATGGCTTAAGGACAACAAAGTAAATGTATTGGAGCTGCCATCAAAAAGCCCTGACCTCAATCCCATAGAAACTTTGTGGGCATAACTGAAAAAGCAAGGAGGGCTACAAACCAGACTCCGTTACACCAGCTCTGTCAGGAGGAATGGGCCAAAATTCACCCAACTTATTATGAGAAGCTTGTGGATGGCTACCCGAAACGTTTGACCCAAGTTAAATGCTACCAAATACTAATTGAGTGTATGTAAACTTCTGACCGACTGGGAATGTGATGAAAGAAATAAAAGCTGAAATAAATCATTATCTCTACTATTATTCTGATATTTCACATTCTTAAAATAAAGTGGTGATCCTAACTGACCCAAGACCGAGCATTTTTACTAGGATTAAATGTCAGGAATTGTGAAAAACTGAGTTTAAATGTATTTGGCTAAGGTGCATGTACTGTATATACACAATTCGTTAATGTACAGTGTTGCATTATATGGACCTCTCTGCCTTCTTTTCTTTTGAATGTGTTTTTGCTTCATCAGTTTATTTTTCTGAATCCCATGTTGCGTCTTCTGAATGGTTTCATGTATCTTCTCCCTGAACAACTTCTCACCCCTTATCGTATCCAGTTCAGCCTTTCTTTCCAGGATCCTCTGACAGGATAGTAGTTGGAATGTCGGCTAAAACCCTAATCACAGCAAAAAATGTAAGTCTATCCATGGTGTTGTGGCTCATGCATAGGCGGAAATCCCAGGGGGGACGGGGGGGACACGACCCCCCCATCCTGGGAAAAATATGATTTGTCCCCCCCAATCTATCACTGTAAACATA